>NW_010165068.1:41191-100055 GCF_000695765.1 Mesitornis unicolor | reverse complement strand
AATAATAATAATAATAATAATAATTTAAAAATCTACTGATTCTTCAGCCTATGACAGGAGAAGGGAAGCTTTACACAAAGGCCTCAAGGCTGTCAGGGTATTTAGTCAGCTCTACTACAACAGGCTGAGCAGGAAGGACAGATAAAGAGCTCAGTTTTCCCAGGAGGGATTTGTTACATGCCTCTATCGTTTCTTTCAAAGCTTTCTTTGCTCTACCTGGTGCAGGCACTGGACATGGGCCAGGTGCCCTTTATGCCCCTGGATGCAAATCAGCCAGGAGCTGGGGGAAGCCGAAACTGCAATACAAGCACAGCTGCCAATACACTAAGCTGAGCTGCCAGTGTCAGCCCTGAGGACGAAGGTTATTCTTCTAGTGTTTGATGCCAACTGGCACAGCCTCCCTCTTCTTCCTTCACACAAGTGTTGCCTGCTTCCCCCTCCCCCTCCATGGTATTTTGCCTTTGAAGTCACTTCATCAAGAAATTCTTCCTCTGTCAGGATTAATCTTCCACCTGCCAGGCCATGAACAGCCACCTTTTTGTGTGTCTGCAGCACGTTGCCAAAGAAAGGGAGAAGAAAGGAACGGGTAAGCCTGGCAGAGGTAAATGGTACAAAGGATCACCAAGAAATCCTACCCATACCTTTAACCCTAAAGCAACACAAGGCATTTGCCCCTCCAAAGCCCAGTCCCACACAGGATTTTCTCTAACCTGGTTAGATTTCAAAAAGGTCTCCAAGCCATAATCCTATGTGGCCAGATGCCTACAGAGGAATTTTCCCCTCACTAAATCCATGGTGAGAGCAAATACCCAGGTTCCTGACACTTAAAGGAACCCAAATACATATTTCCTAGAAATAGAAACATGCCTGAACCAGGATCTCAGCTGTCCCAGGGGATGCCTTTCTCAGTCCTTCGCATGGAAGCTGATATATGGTTCCTAGACATCTCTGATACTCATTGCTGCTCAGACTAGTGATTATTGGCTTGGAAAATCTGTTCCCATGATGCCAAATTCTTTCCTAGAAAACGGAACTGTCTAAATATGAATTTTGAGGAATATCTGGATTACCTGGACATCTGATTGCTGTACGACCATGTAGGAGATATCTAAGAAACACTTTAGAGTCATAGGGCAGCCCAGCCCTTAGCTGGAGACCTTCAAAAACAGACCAAAGCAGACTGAGATAAAAACTAATGATATGATGCATCTCCTAGGACATGTGGATCCAAGATGTTTTGCGAGAAGTAGGAGTTGAACTAATACTTTTGATTTTTTCAGTGACTGTCCCAGAGAAAAGACTATTGATTTTTGTGCAAATCAGCTACTATGGCTCCTATCACAGAGAGTCTTTCATGTCTGCATATCCCCAGTAGAAGACATTTTCTTCGTACCTGGTCAGATGCCAAATTTTCACCAACAGGTCAGATCAAGTGACTGTATAAAATATTTTAAAGGTTAACTTGTCTAGAAGAAAGCAGTAATAGGATGCTCAGCAACCCTGAATCAGGCTTACTAAGGTGGATTTATAAGAAATTCCAAGATCAAGGCACTTTTGCCCTGGATGCACTGGTGTCTTCACTCTTGCTCCCTCCTAGGTATAGACAGCAAGCAGTGAGCTGCGCTTTCGAAGTCTGAAGGAGATTTCTAATCACAAAAGAACACTCTCTGGTGGCTGGAACACTGGGCTGGGATGCACAGAAACCAGCTCCTGTTCCTCTTCAGACTGATAGTTTTGACTCTGAAAATCTGATCTTGCTTTTATTTCTCATTTTCACTCCTTTCCCTCCTCATTCCTTGAGGCAGCTGGAAGAAGGACCTTGTCTTTATACATGTGACCACTGGACCAGGAGAACTGAACAATTTTTGGATGGTTTTGGTTTGGATTTGGTTTTTGTTTGGTTTTTTGTTGTTGTTGTTGTTTTTGTCCAAAAGCCTGTCAAGATTGTTTTAATATCAGTCCTGTCCCTTAGTAGCCCTTACTTTTCAGGAGCAAAGGAAGTTCAAAGCACTCTCAAGCAGGGGAGATAACAGAACATTAGACACCAAAATGCCACACTGATTCTTTTTCTCCCTCTCTCTTCCACAACTCCTGCATGAAGCCAGACTGTTTCACAGGAAACTCTACCCTGGAAATCTGTGTCCTGTTCCATTTCACATTCCTGCAGTTCTGAATACAGCCAAACCAATTTCATTGCATTGTTAAAAAGGATCTAATCCTAATGCAGTTCCTCTGTGGTATAAACATAAAGACTCATGCCTCCACTTTTTCTATTTTGTTGAGACACAAATAAGGAGTATTTCTAATGGTGTTCTGGTAGTGCAAAGTCAGGATGGAGTAAAGGTTTGAATCACATCTGTGTGTACTCCCCAGGCTTCAGACTGGAGGGGGGCAGGAGCTGAGGACTCATGGCAAGTTGAACTGAGAAGCAGGCTTTTAAGGCCGAGTAATAAGCTCATTAAAATTGGGGGCTTATTAACGAAAATGTTGACAGACCTTTAACTTGAGTGGTGCTACTGGGCACAGCTATATGTAAAAAAGAAACCTTTCTGCACTTAAAAAATTTATTAGCTGTAATTTTTTTTTTTTTTCTGCTTTCCACATACAGAATAATGTACTAGGGAAACAACAGCACTTTATGTCCTGTGAAACCAGAGCTTTTTTTTTTTCTTCTTTCTTTCTAGAGGATTTAAGGGTATTCTGTTTTAATACATGCTTTGTTTCTCAAGCTCTGGCATGTCTGAAAGTCCAACCCACTCCTGCAAAGTTCAGTGGGATCGCTGGCTAATTTCAGTGCAGCCCTACAGCCAGTCTGGAAAGTCGCTTGCTGACGAAAGGCACACACCGGAACGACTGGCTCAGACGGAAGGGGAGAGCCTTGTTTCCTTGTCTTTGAAACACAGCTTACTCCATCCCTCCCATCAGCTTGTCTCTTTTTCCAAATTAGATCAAATTGTGCCAGCAAAAATGACAGAGAAGATCGACTGAGTTTTACCCACTATAGAACCAAGAATTCTACCTCGGGGTCTCAGGGACACGCTGTTCCCCAAGACTAACTCCCTGATCTCTCCCATTGTTTCTGCAAGCCCTCCTCTGCCTCTGTGGCTGTCCCGGTGGCCTGTGACACTTGCCAGTGGTTTGGTGCAGTGAGCCAACCCCCTGCTCCTGCCCCAGGAGGTTACACCACCCTCTCTAACAGCTTCCTCCTACAAACACATGTCTACTTTGCTAATTACTCTGGAGTAGGAAGTTCCTCAAGTGAATTACCAGTCAATTACCTTCATCTTTTGGCAAGAGGCACAATCCTCCCGTAGCTGCCCCCTCAACCCTCAGAAGCTGACAGCCCTTGCCAGCCAGCAGTTTTTCCTTGAAAATGATGTTCTCTTTGTGGGAAAGCACTGGTAGGTGTTTCTGCATGGTAGCTGCTCACCAGCAGCTTCTTGGCCATTGTTGGTTATAGGCAGCAAATGATAATGCCTGTGAAAACCAGTGCCACCCCTCTGACACCTCTGCTCCCGCACAAACCAGGCTGAACTTTTCTCTCCTTCCCTGGATGTGACCATGGAGGGGCTGAGGGATGCAGGGCAGCCTGTCCAGGGCTGGAAAAGACAACTTTGTCTCTGAGTGGTGGCAAGAAACACCACAGAGGAGGAGAATAGCTCTCCACACTTTGAGCAGGACCCCAAGCACAAGTATATTACCCTTACTCACCAAGAAACCTTTTGATTTGCATGCAGGAGCCCACAGCACAGCCAGGAGATCATCACAAGCTTGGTCAGAACAACTTGCTTCAGGCTCCAAGAAGAGCCTGAAACACAGCAAGGCACATGCCTTGAGCCTCACAGGTCACTGTCTGGAACAAATCAGGCTCAAGTAACAGAGATTATATCGAAGATCTGCAAGTCATTACCTATAATGATTATTCAGAAAGGGAGCTGGCATCAAAACCCTCTTCCCTCTCCTCCAGTCTAAATCTTTCCCCCTCCCTTTTTCTTTCACTCCCTGGTGCTTTCAAGCAACAAAGAGTACCTGAGAATTTTTTTTCTCCTCCTGTTGTGAGTCATCAAAAATCACCCCAGAAGCAAGGCATGGTGGAGCCACAAGAAAAGGCTAGCAGGAGGCAGGAGCAGAAAGAGCTGGTCCTCTTCAGCTGTGCCCATCCTCCTCCTCGTGGAAGTGTGCACATGGTTGGGATGGGAAAGTATGGGGAGACAGGGTCCATAAAGGCATCTCTGTTCTGCCTTGCTGGCACACCCAAAAGGGAAGGTGAGCACATTTCCCTTCACCCAAGAAAGCAATGGATGATGTAATGTCCAAGGTCTTGCAATTGCATTGTGGTTTGAAAACATCTTAGATCCTCCCTCTTCTTTCTCCAGGTGGGAAGTGGTCACTTGCTGACACCTGCAACCCACCCCAATCATTCCTTGCATTGGCAATAGCAAGTATATTCCTTTTCTTTACCATTAAAGCAGGAACATGGATGAATGCATTTGGAAATCTTTATTTCTCCTATTATAGTGCCATATACACAAAGATATGCAAGCATAAAAGCAGCACAGAGCTTGGAGGAGCAGAAACTTTGCCTGGGGGTGATGCAGAGCACAGAAAAATGTTTGACTGTACCTTTGACTGAGAGAGTGAAAAACTCTTCTCTGGGGCTTGTTAGAACTGTAACTAGCTAATTTAGAAAAGCAGGATAGGATGAATATTTTATGAGGGTTTTTCCACAGGGCTGTTAACATTTAGCAAACAAAAGACATCCATGATTCATTTTCCTTCTCACAGGGGGCAAACGAGTTAACAGATGTAACAAGGGAATTAAAAAGGGATGCTCCCAGCGCTGAAAATAGCTGTTGTCTTTAACAGGTACTTGGAAAACTGGGAACATTGAGGTGGGTCTAGGGTAGAGCTTGCAAACTGTTTCGAACTTGTTTTCTGCTCCAGGGTCCCTGGGTAAGTGCTGCTGGTCCCAGTCCTAGGACTTAGGTGTCTAAACACCTTTGGCAATCTATGGCTGTGCTCCCTTTCTTTAAAAAGGTGAAGGAAATCTGCCATCCATCTCCTGATCTAGTTAGATGGTAACTCCTGGGCTGTGGTCAGTGTGGCCCAGCTAGTCATGACCTGACTCCAGGTACTTCCCCAGGTGCTCATCCTGCAGAGGAGGCATGAGGCTGTTTCAGGGAGGGCCGTGACCACACCAAGAGAGGGAGCAGACAGCTCTGTCCACAACAGCTGCAACCTCTGCAGGCTTGTGGGCCAGGGGATTAGCACCAGTGGGGATGCAAAGAAGTGCTGTCTCTCCCATCTCCTGCAGTGGTGAATCAACCCTTCTGCAGCACATCCTGTCATCCCAGTGGTTGGTCAGTTGGGCAAAGAAATGCTTCCTTTCCACAGGAAGGTGTGCTGCTCTGAAGCGGGAGGTCTTGGGCACCTTGCCCCATCTTGCTGACTTTACAAGCCTACATAGGTGTCCTGAAATTAGCCCAAACCTTTGAATATGTTGGTCTACTCTGAGCCTGTGCCTGCTGCATTGCTGATGAGTGACTGAGCATGGCATGCTTTGTCTTGCTCATGGCTGCTTAGCTGCCTTGCACAGAGCCTGCAGACAGCCTGCTTAGGCTTTTTTTGTAATGTATGCTCCAGAGGATGCTCTCCATCGGCCTCTGTCATGGATAAATGTCCAGTCTAAATTTAAAATGTACAGAATACAAAAAGTCCAGCTAGACATACCCCAGGAGGATGTTTCTTTTACATACATGCAAGCACCCCCCCACACATGAACTTCTTATATAGACAAAGAGAACTGCATACAACACAACACAACACAGTGTATAAAATAATACTAACACTCCAGGTGAAGTACATTGCCAGCTCCATCACTGGAGTTGGCACTGGCGATGAGCATTTCAAGCTTTGCCTTTGCTAAGCCATGTCATACAAGGTCTGTCTCCAGGAGAACGTGCCCATTGCTGTAGTACCCAGACATTTACAAAACTAAACAGGAGCCAGATGCTCTAAAGAGCTCCAAGAAACTGAATGTTGTTTTTTCCTAGTCCTTCCTCTACATTTTGCCTCCTTGTTCAGAAGTTCACGTCTACTAAGAGCTGCAAAACCTGTTCTCGCAGCCTTCTCTAGAGAACCACATCAAAGCAGAACAGCAAGATGATGACCAGATACACTGGTGCAACCCTACTCCTTTCCAATCTCCAGGCTTCCCCTCCCTCCCACTGAATCTGACCACAGCTCCCTGCTGTGGGGCCAAATGTGCTTAGCCCTGTTTTAATCCTATTTTGAAAATCTATTACTACTGGTTCTAAATTGTACATTGGGGACTAAACAGATCACAGGCAGCTTTTTGAATCGCTAGCAGGAGACAGACATGATGCAGAGTCCAGGTCTAAAACAAGGCAAGTCCCTCTTTTGATCGTACTCCTTGTCCCTGGAGTGCACTTCATATTTCAGCAGGGCTCACACACCTGTCTGTGCTGGCCTCTGCTTTGTTTTTCTCCCGGAGAAAGTGGAATATTCAGGCTCGACCCCTGTTCTGACATGATTCTCTGCAGTGATTTTCTGCAAGCAGCTATCTTCTGATGCTGGAAATCCAAGACTGGGCTCCTTCCATGCCTGAGGGCCTAAAATCATGGCACAGGTGTCATCACATCATGTCATAACACCAGTATTTGCCAACTGCCACCCACTTTGACTAATGTGCCTGGTGTAGCTGTGTGTAGCTGAAACCCAGCTTGCCAGTTAGCTGTCCCAAACTTGCTTGGAGCTCTGTTACTCCTTCAGAGAGCAAAATTATCCTTCATCTACAGCCACCTCCTTGTGGTACTTTCTGTGTCCCATCTGGACAGAAGATTCAGACCAGGAACAGATTTTAGTGATGTTCTGGAGTATGATGATGAGAGAGCCTGGGCTCACATTAAACCTTATGTTGGTCCTAACCATGCTTCTATCTATGCATGACCTCCTCTACTTCCTCGCAACTTTAGGAAACCAAAAACAGACAGGAAAGTTTTCTTGGCTCCTTCCTGATCTGACATCACCTGGAGCAGGGTAGAAGGGGATACACAGGCAAAGGACTACCAGAAGTTATGCCGATGGTGAGCTGCTCACAAAAAAAGCAGACGAAGAGCACGCCACATCTCAGCCAGCAGCCTGGCACACACTCCAATGGAAAATACAGAGGTAGCCTCCAAGTCTTTGGGCTTGGATTGCACTGGTGAAAGATGTGCAGCCTGTTTCTACATCCTGTAAAAGCAAAACATGGGAGAACACCACGAGTCTCTGGTTCAGACTCTCTCTCAAATATTTATTATGCTAGTGATTGAAGGGCAAAGGGGAAGAGGATCCAATGTGCATCATAGAAATGCACTAAGAATGTCTCTGAGAAGTTAATTCATTTTGTGGCTTTGAACCAAATACAAATACCTTAATTTCTCAGCTGTCCCATTTGTGAAGGAGGAATAAAATTGCTGAGCTAAGACTGATGATTTTATTTAGTGGGAAAAACAACTACATGTGGCATGGAAAGGCAGTATTTGTACTAATATTTGCACTGATAGTTGTACTGATAGTAGAATGTATTATTGCATACTGCCAGGAAGCTGGATGGCATGTGTTGGAATCACAGAATGGTTTGGATTGGAAGGGACCTTAAACATCATCCGGTCCAACCCCACTGCCATGGACAGGGACACCTCACACTAGACCAGATTGCCCAAAGCCCTGTCCAACCTGGCCTTGAACACTTCCAGGGAGGGGGCATCTACAACTTCCCTGGGCAACCTGTGCCAGTGTCTCACCACCCTCACAGTAAAGAATTTCTTCCTAATATCTAGCCTAAATCTACCCTCTTTCAGTTTAAAGCCATTACCCCTTGTGTTCCAGCCTTCTGATCATCACCGTGGCCCTCCTCTGGACCCACTCCAACAGCTCAATGTCCTTTTTGACTTTAGAGCCCCAGTACTGGATGCAGTACTCCAGGTGGGGTCTCACCAGAGCAGAGGAGAGTAGAGGGGCAGAATCACCTCCCTTGACCTGCTGACCACACTTTTTTTGATGTAGCCCAGGCTGATGTTGGCCTTCTGGGCTGCAAGTGCATACTGTTGAGTTTTTATCAACCAACACCCCCAAGTTTTTCTCCTTGGGACTGCTCTTGAGCCATTCTCTGCCCAGCCTGTGTTCGTGCTTGGGATTGCCCCAATCCAGCTGCAGAACTTTGCACTTGGCCTTGTTGAACTTCACAAGGTTGACATGGGCCCACCTCTTCAGCCTGTCCAGGTCCCTCTGGATGGCATCCCTTCCTTCCAGCATGTCAACCGCACCACACAGCTTGGTGAATAAATTAGGAGGCTTACACAGAAGTGTTTCAACAAGACCTAACACAAAATGCTAAATGACTTACAATAGCAATACAGTGAAGACAAACATGAGTGGCTCTGTTTGAGTTGGAATGCATTCAGCCTTTCCCCAGAGATATACCAAGAATGAAATTGCTACCATATTTCAGCTTCTGTTTCAGTCCTTTTCATAGGGTGATATGCTTTTATTATTTGGCCTTGGGACATCATCATTATTGAAAACATTATTGAGTGATACTCATGAAAATGAGAGAGCATCAATCAGGACAGGCCTGACAGAGTGCTGAACACTTCTTCCCAAATCCAGTTTTGCTGAAGAAACTCACTTCTGACTTGCAAAATGTATCATACACCAGTGATAACTCACCCTCAGCTCTGGGATTTGCTGTCATGATTTACCGCTCTCCCTAGTATTCTGTGGTTGAGTTTTCAAGGCCAGTGATACATAAAAAGCATCTTCAGCCCTGAACTTCCCTGGAGTACAGTCTGCTGTTTACTTTGATATACAGAGAGATGTAGATATAGATGTGTTTACATACATGCCTATGTGTATGTCTAAATATGTATATATGCAGCATGCACTTTTCCAAAGCTCTCATACATCAGTTAATTAACTGTATGGAACAATTAACTAATTCATTGTTTAGAAATTCCAGTAATATTAGGTGAATGATTCCAGCAGTAACTTAGCCAGACACAAGATCTCAGAAACTTCTTTCCGTGGCTTTGTCATTCTGGGAAACAGGTTATTTTGCAAAAAAAATTTACAGAACAGATGGTTCATGTGAAATACTTGAAATTCCACCAAATCAGAGCTGATAAAAACAGATAGCTTCACTGAACCTGGTGGGTGCTAGGTAACTCACAGGGGAAATAAATTGTGTGTGAAGCTGACATCGCTAGTGGTTATTGCTTTGGATTTTTGCTATTTCCTTTGTTTGTATGATTTGCTTTTTAATTAAGCTTGAGCATTTGCACTACACAGCACCATGCTGGATACAAGACAGAGCACACGAGCCCTTCTGCTTCATCACACTAACACGCAACTTGCTAACCATCACAGGCTTCCTTATCCACTCTGTGATAAACAGCACAAGGTGACACTCATTGCAGGCAGTTTTGTAAAAGAAGATGACCCACCAGTTCCTGTGACTGAAAAAGGGAGCAGAGCATAACATATTCCTCTGAAACTGGGACTGTGCAGGATTTAGGGGAGAAGGAGGGAAGAATTTTCTTTAAGGAGCTTCTTTCTGTGAAAAAAAATGGCAGGCCTGAGTCAAGACTGACATTTTATTGACTTTCTCTTAAGTAGCATTTTTCTGGAAGTTTTAAGAGTCTAGTCTCTCAATTTTCAGTCTGAAATGAACTTTTAGAACTTCTGAAGGCCAAAATGGAGAGAAAATTTTTCATTTTCTTTCAAAAACAATTTCAAACTGCCTAAAAATCTACAATCTATGAAGAGAAAAAAAACAGAGAGGAAAAAGAAAATCAGAACTTTTGTTTCTGTGTTAAACTCATTTGAAGCTGTGGTATTTTCTTTTTGGTTTGAATTCCAGCTTTGAAATGAACTCAAATGTCACGTTCCTGTCACACTCCCCTTTTTTCATATCCTATTCATTCACCCATGCTGTACTGGTATCAACAAGAGCAGATACATACTAGATGGAGAATCAATGTAATTAGCTTTTATTTTGGTAGAGTTCAAGAAGTAGTTCTGCTTTGAGGGAACATTTGTCATTTAGAAACATCCCACAAAGACACCAAGCAGCCAACAAGCAGCAAACTGTCCTGGACTGGGAAGTCAGTTTCAGAGCACTGATACTTTTTGCCTGAATTACATGTGTTAACTTCTGATCTTTGATCTAGTAAATGTAAATCCAATCAGTAGGGATACCTTCAGTACTTGTAGGTATGCACACTTGTAGGCATCTACATATAGACTTTAAATGTCAATGTCCAAACATGCAAACTGCTCTCTCTGAAGGAGAAAATTCAGAATGACAACGAAAGGTTTGTTGATGGCTCTTTCTCAAGGCAATCTTTAATGCTACCAATTGTAACATATATTACACATGTGCGTTTCCTCTCCCTTAGTACTTTTATCAGCCTCCATAGACGTCCTTTCAGATTTCCTCCACACAGTCCTGTTTACTCCTGTACTGTAGATGGAGTCCTGAAGGACAGAGAAAACATTCTTACAAAGGAGCTGAGCCTGTCACCCAGCTATCACCAAATTACTTCTGAATAACCTGGAGGTGAGTTCTCTTGGGAAAAGGATACTCATTTAGATAAACCCCTTTCAGAGGGATTCAGTATGGAAATGTTCTGATCTGCCTGGTTGCTAAAGGAATTAATGAGGAAATGGGCAGAGACAGGTTCTGCAATTGCGCCATGCTGCAGGAACACAACATTTCCATCTACTCTGAAAAATAATATAAATGGGATGGTCAGAGAGCTTTCCTAGCCAGGATTTTACTCAACAAAATGTTTCCAAATGGAAAACAAGCACATCCACTGGGTAGCAGTAGGTATCATGGAGGTTTCCACTGCCAGTTCCTTGCCAAAACCACATGAAATGTCCTTTGCCTCCGTAGATAGTGGCATGTGGACAACCCTTCAGAGACTCTGAATTGCACAAAATATGCTGGAATTCCCTTTCCTCTTGGCACAGGAGGAAAGAAGGCACTAGATGGGTAAAGGGCTTCACAAATGCTTCTCAGAGGTCTGAAGACATCTTCAAGACAGCAGGGCTATGTTTTTGCTAGTTTACCAGGGATGAGGATTAGGAATAACAAGGTCAAGGGATTTTACTGTTGCCAAAGATCCTGGCCAGAGGATCTGGGAAACACACCAATTTAATGATGGATCTAGAGGCTGCCAGAGGGTAAGTACAGAAAACATTAATACTGTTCAAGGCATCCTTTTTACAGGAGACTTGAGCTAGCAAAAACAGCTACCAAGGTCCTGACTGAGTGGATGAGCCTGCTGCTGGGCACATATGTTGAATGAAAGCTGCTGGAATACTCTACACAAATTCCAAGATTTGTGTTTTCTTGCTGGGACATCTGGCCAAACCACTAAAGGTGAGAATTGTCCTTGTATTATTAAGATTTCTGCCAGTTCCAGAAGGATCTGTAAAAAACTTGACTACTCATGGACTATGCCTACAGAACACTGCTTCAGCGGTTAGGCAGGAGTACACTTTGTTGTTTTAACCCTTTCACATCATGCAAGACCTCAGAGAAAAAGGAAAGAATGCCCCACTCTCTCCTGCTTTAATTACTTATAATTTTAGTATTAATTACTACTCTGTTAGGATCCGTGCAGAGACAGAAAGATGCAGCCTTTGCCTTTTATAGTCTTTTCCAGTTGAAGAGTAGGAATCAGGAATTTAGAGCAGGTATAGGTTGAAGAATCAAGACCTCAACACCTTGGAAATTGCTCTCCTGACTACAGGGCTAAGGAACAGCAGGTTCCATCAATATCTAAATTGAAGAGGAATTTAGAAGATTTGAGCTCTGAAGTCTTCTGTGACAATATTTATTTCACAGAGAAAGCTGTCAGCTATTACACACTTGATTCAAAGATTTCAGTTTGATATCTAGTGTTTAATGGGTTGAACATTACGCATCTTAGAGTTGTGTGCTTTAAGTATCTACAGCTTTTGTTGAGTTCACTTGGTTATGTAGGTACCTCTCACTTCTCAAAACCAAATTATTAATGGTTTCTTCCAGTGACTTTCTGTTAGCAAAAGGAATTTAATTCAGAGCTCATTAGTCCAGCCTGGAGATATTTGGTCATCTGGGTCATAGGCTTGGGACTTTCTCCTCTGAACACATATATCCGTCTGTGTTCAGACCAGGAGGAATAACTGTGCTTCCCAGAACTGGACTTGACTCTGCTAGTTTGAACCAAAGAAGGGAATGAAAGAGCCGGCTTTTAAAAATGTAATTAATACTAATGGAAAATAAATAGATGCATATGTTCCCTGTGGCCCATGACGGCCTTTTCTGAGAATGCTTGTTCATACTTAACCGTGTGACAAGCAGCAAGTGGTTTTCCAATGAGCAATCACCTCAGGCTTGAAGTTGAGAAGGAAAGGAGAGGAGCCAGATGTCCTGAGCAAAGGGCTGAGCACCAACAAGATCAGAGTCCATCCTTCGTAAAGCCTATAATACAAAGGAGTTCTCAGCACAGTCCCACACATCCCAGGCCCTGTCCAACCATCTGCATTTCAATTCAAAAGTTTGCATGGAGCTGGCTCTGCCCCTGCCACCCATCTGAGCTGAACTGGAACTGGGCCACCAGCAGGATCTGGTTTTGATTAACCTTCTCATTCACGCAGCGTCAACCAGCTTAATTTTTTTATTATTGCTCTGAGAGAGAAAAATTAAAGAAGGAGTTGCCTGGCATGGTGTGGCCTGCAGCTGTTTCATCTGAATTTCAGGGAGTGAGAGCGGAAGTATGGAGAGACTTGGCTGAAATGGAAAATGTTAAGGGGGGATCGGGTACATAAAACACAGCTGCTACTGGGCAAGGGTCTGACTCCTCAGCCAGAAATCTGGATTGCAATACCCTCTCGGAAGCTTGGAAATAACATGTGTATTGATTGGTGCTTGTCCTTTTTCTTTTAGCCAAACCCTGTTTCCGTCTGCCTCGATGTTTTGACAGAGCTGGAAATTCAGCTTTTCCTTCTTTCCTCTCTTTCCCCCCATTTTCAGTCTATTTTCTTCTTGACACAAGCAAAACCCATCAACAACCCAACAAGATCATCACCTCTTGCCCTTGATCCTCTTGTCATGAGGCCTTGCACACAGGAGCAAAAAATGTCAGTTCTGCACAGTATTTCTTCCTGCACTGAAAAGGACCAACTCTCATTTAGATCACCTTGGGCTTAGCGTTGTCTCAACATAAGGAGTTGAATGTCTAAAGGCACTGTGAAACGAGGGTCATTTTTGTGTCTTCTGGTTTATGCTGATATTTGCCTAGCTTGCAGCAGCCCGTTGTGCCCGCTACACAAAGCACTTTTGCAAAAACGGCTGATGCAGGTCCTCAGAAGACTTCGTAATGATTGAGCTGGCCCCAGAGCCCAAGCTTGGTGAGTGATGTAATCTTTCACCTCCAAGTTCAACCTGGAAAATTGCTTTCAGGGCTATTACTTTGGCATCTTTTATGTGCTTGAAATTCCAGAATGATGAAAATAAGGAAAAGAAATAAACAGATATATATGTTAAAAGAAGAGGGAAAAAAAAAAGAATTTAAAAAAAAGAGACAGAAAAAAATGGGGAAAGGGAACATTATGATTCTTGCGTTCAATTTTGTTTCCTAAGTAATTGCAGTAAATGAAAAAGGGCCAGTTCCCAGGTGAACACTACAGAAGTGTACATGGACTTTATTAGTTTCCCAGAGGTTTAAACAGAGCTTGACATTTCACATTTCACTGAACATTACATTCATACAATGGGTTGGGTAGTATATTTTTGAGCCAAAAAGTTCTCAAACAAGGGCGTCTAACTCTCTGAAGCCAAATCCCTGTTTGGGCACCTAAAATTTCTGAAAACCCACAACTTTTTCTGATTTTGATTAGGTTTGTTTGTGCTCAGCACTTCTGAAAAATCTCTCCGATTTTATTTAGGTGCCTGTTGGCAGGGGTGACTACACTTCAAAGAAAAAAAAATGAAGAGAGAAAGAAAATGGAAAATAAGCAGTATTCTTAACTTGAGATGACTTATAAGTGAGGTTCAAATTCAACTTCAGGATACTTTCTTAGCCTAACCCAAACCATTCTGAATTGTTTTGGCTCCACTAGTGCTCTAAACAATGTTGACTAACTTAGGGTAGCTATACCAAATTAAGAACATTTCTAAAATGTATTTTTAGCATATATTTATTCTGTTGATTTCTGTATGTTACCTTAAAGACTACAGCTAGAATGTTTTGCCCCAGGACCTAACTCATTGTGCTCCAAGCAGAAATATGACCAAGAACGCTGTTCTCTCAATGTACAACTTGCGTATCGGACAGCAGGTAGCAGGCAGAACCAGGAACTCCTTATAGGAGGGCTCATGCCCTGCCTTTTGATACCTGTATGAAGAGCAACAGGCAACAAAATTGATTTTGTGTGGGTCCAAGGATTATATCCAAAAGCAGCCGCATTCCACTATGGAAAATAGGCCAGCTCAAAAGAAAAAGAGGAGGAACTTATCCAGTGCTGAGAAAGGGATGTCCCAAGGAGCAAAGCTGCTGGGACAGGTCATCATGGGTCATGAATGAGGTAAGAGATCCTTTCTCCTTCCAACTTCTATGTTTCAGTTCCTCATATCTCCTGCCATTTTCACTCAATCTCTCGTCTTTCTTTGGGCAAATTTCCATTGGTTTTGCCAGATGAAGTACTGAGTAACAGCTGAGTCAGGTTCTGAAGACTGGAATATGTGATTCTATACACGACGCACTGCAGAAATATGCTTCACTGAGTGATGGGTTTGGGAGCAAGGGAAAGGAAAACCCCAGCTGCAGGTGCACCCCCTTTCCCCCACAACTAAAGGATTCAAGAACTTTTTAATCTCTCATAATATTTAGTTTAATTCTTTTCAAGGGGGAGGGGGAAATCTGAGCATCAGATTATGTAAGTTTAAAAAATGTGTTTCTACTTAAAAGCTAATCAAAATCTCCCACATCAGACAGTAAACGTGGTGCTGTTGAGCAGGATTATTCCTGATCTCTGCTTTGTCTCAGCTGTGGATTAAAAAGGGTAATGTTATCCTGTTTAATATTTTAACCGTATGGGCTGCAATTTCATGGGCAATTATATGACAAGGGAAGTGCTCAGCAAGCCAGTCACAACCCAAAAGATCGCTATTTCCCTAAAAGCTACATTGAAATCTTTGCCAACAGTAACAGGGTTCTGTCTCATCACCTCTCTCTTCCACAAACTTTTTTTTTTTCATTTCTTTGCATTTTCATTTAGCCACTTTTTTGCCCAGCAGTGCAGAGAAAACTAGAACTGGGACTTGTACCTGCAGAGTGGATACTCAGCTCCAGATACTCACAGTTGCATATACAAAGCCATTCTCAGCACATCAGGATAACAACTATTTTTTTTTGCTTAGCCAATGTTCTCTATTTTAACTGGCTAATGGATTGTGTTTTTTTCCTGTTTGCTATGTGTTATCCTTACACAGTGATGAGGATGGACACTAAGGAAAAACTGGGGTGAATGTTTAGTTGGGTGTCAAGAAACAGTCTTATACAGGGTGTATGAGTGAGGGGAAGGGGAAGGGGAAGGGGAAGGGGAAGGGGAAGGGGAAGGGGAAGGGGAAGGGAAGGGAATAGGGCTGAGCTACTTCAGTTGGAAGGGACCTACAAGGATCATCTGGTCCAACTACCTGACCAATTCAGGGCAGTGACCAACACTGAGTCAGTACAGTTCCAGTCCAATTCTAGAGGATGCTGCAAGCTGAAGTCCGTCCTGTGATGTACTTATTTCCAGCCTCAAATTGAATGTTCTACTTCTCTATCAGTGGCCTGCTCTGAGCAACTTTGGTATATTTTGCAAAGCTGGGCTCATTTAGTGTTGGTGTCAAGATTAAAGATTACTAAAACCTGCATGGATAACTTTTTTCCAGCATAGTAACTTGATTATTTTTACCCAGACTTTCACTGAAGGTGTAGTGTTGTTTATTCCCTGTCATATCTCACAGCAAAATGCTTCTGTGCAGTCTTTCATATGACTTGTATCTCATCCTACTCATCATGGCATTTCACCTGTGATGGTGTATCTAACAGCTAGCTGTAACTAGTTTCAAAAATATTTTGCACTGAATTACATGAAAGTTGTAGTTATACAAGGGCCCAAATCTGACGTCTTCACTCAGACAAAGCTCAAATGCAAGCCAATAGGAATTTGGCTTAAGAAGCAAATTCAGAATCCCACTCTGATTTTAATAACACTAATACTACATTAATAGAGTTCATGCAGAATACAGGCTGAATTACCATTTTTTAAAGAAAGAGTCAGAAGATTTGTATAAGCAAATAGATTAAAAATTGTCATCTTAATGGGAAATAAATTGAGCTACAGGGCTCAATAAGATAAGATAGAAGCTTTTGAACTTTGTTCTGGCACCTGCAAACTCATAAAGCAATGCAGATAAAGAAGCATATATGCTGGCTGAATGTTTGAGTTCCTGGTGATTCACTGGGATCAAGGCCAGGAAAACTAAATTGTACTGAAAAAAGAGGAAAGATACAATGGTAACAAGTGAAAAAATCAATTTCACATGTACCAAAGCAGACAGCTAATCAAGTCCTGGACTTGGTTGTCCAAGCTAGCTGTTTCCTAATGTCTTGCTGTTTCAGAGTTTCAATTGGATCCTGCTGTATTTTTTAAAGTTACCAAATAAATGTAAATACAATTGCATAAAGTATAATCCATGATGTGGTATATTTGAGCTCATGAGCTCCACATTGCTATAGGAATCTATTTTATTCGCTATAAAACAGTAACAATCTATGGATTTTCTTTGTTTCCTTATTGGTTTTCTGGGTGTAATGTATATAATTTCCCACATGGATGGATTTTATTTAAAAATAAACCTATGAAGAGATCTTAGTGGCTAGATTGCAAGACTGATCTGCCCTTAAGCTCCACAGAGGGGAAGCTGTGCTTCTCTGGGTGCAGAGACAGAAATTGATGGTTCAGGAGAGGGGCCATGAGAAATGGCCCTGCTCCTAGGGAGGATGCACGATGGGTTATTGTTCAAGTTTCTGCAGAGTGTGTGTTTCCACTGTGTGGGATGTGGAAAGTTTCACACCACATTCACCACATCCTACCGGCACAATTTTGGATATGGGTGATCTGTTGTCTGGTACATGGCATATAGGTAGTCCAATGGTTACTGCCCAAAGCTGGTCCCAATTCAGAAGTACCTAAGTGCTAGGAGAGAAAGGCTGACCAGCAAAAACAGAAGTCATCTGCAGAAAGGGGACCTATCACATACAGCTGGGCAGTTATTTTTCTGACTGTCACGTAACAAATTGAAGTCAAGGAAGGGGAAAACATGTTTCCTCCCATTAGGTTAGAATTAGGATTTTTTGTCTATGTCTCAGGCTATTGGACAACTTTTCATGCACTTTTAGGGTCTTTTTAACTACACAGATGCTTTTGCAAAGGACAATTTCCAAGAAAAGGAAGGTTAAGTGAAACCAATCAGTTCTACCCAGTGTTACTTGGAAAGGGAGATGACATTACAAGTCAGAAACCTGTCAATGTCATTTGTACCAGAACATAGGCTTGCGGACATGTGGCTGTAGGGAGGTGCTGATGTCTTTTCTGAAATAGTTAATTACACTGTGAGCTGGAAATTGTAGCAGCATCCAATCTTCACATCTTTAAATTCTTGGCAACATAGGATCCACGACAATTAACTGGTAATTATGAGGAACTCACCACAAAAGGCTGCCTTGCAAGACCAGGCAGAATATGCTGATTTTTTATTTTGCATAGATTTGCCTAGTGAGTTCCACATACATAGATCTCACTCAGAACTGACAGCAAGGCAGCTTTTATGCCTTTCTAAAACAGGCAGAAGTTATAGATAAAGTTCAGAAATCACTGCATACTACAAGCCAGTTTAAAGAAGAAAGAAAAAATATGAAGGTGGAGAGACACGATAAATTGTCTTTCAGTATAGAATCATAGAGTGGTTCAACTTGGAAGCGACCTTAAAGATCATCTAGCCCAACCCCCTCTATGGACAGAGAGCAGGTGGCAAGGTGTTATAGTTTTTTGGTGACTCTTTTACTACAGCAACTGATGAAAAGAAGAGAGGAAAAATACCAATTTACTGCAAAGAAAATTTGAGTTGGAAATTAAGAACAACGTAACTGTAATGGGAGCAAGAAATTTAGAAGGACATATACTCTCTTTTTGAAGCAGCTTTTTGAGGTGTGACTGCTGTCTATACAGTATGTTCTGCACATACATCTGCCTCATAAGAGGGCGGTGAAATAGCATTTGTTTTGATATCTCTTCCCGTTACACAATACTGCAATCCCATGTATTTTACAGAAAATAAATAATTATCTGTGACTATGCAGGTATCTAAACTGAGGTCTTGATTTGACCCAAAAATGCCAGACAGAAAGCAGTAATTGCGAAGATTAAGTCCAGAACAAAACCTCCCAGGAGTTTAGATTAATTCAGATATGGGACTTCGATTCCGCAGGTATTTTGGCTGGCTAGGAAATTAGGTCATTAACTATCATTATAATTTTAAAAGTTGTTTATGGAAGCTCCCTAGGTGCTTTCCAGGGATTCAGCAACTCCTGCACGCTGCTTAGAAGAGCTGACATGCTGAGATGCAGTCTTCCCAAAATCTGGGGAGGTCTAGCTCTGTGGATTTGACTATAACCACATTCTGAGCAACAACAGTTCAAAAAAATTGGAAATTAAGAATTATTATAACCACTCCACCCTAATAACAGACTTGGAGAAGGAGCCAGGACTTGACTTCCCATTTTCCACAAGACCATGACATTCCAGTTTTTTGGAGAGCTGACTGGGAAGGAGGCAAAGCCATGCTAAGGCTCACCCCATCAGCATTTCAGCAAACATTAAAATCCAAAGGGAAGGGAAAGAACTCACATAGGGTATGAAAATCCCAGATGCGAGAGCTGAGCCTTGGTGTCAGGTAGAATTTGCCTTACCTTTTACACACTTCCCATAATTGATCTTACCACATCAGGTAATTACCTGGTCCTTCTGTGTTTCAGCTAGTTGTGGGGAGGGCTGCCAAAAGCTTGGAGGTTATCTTTGCTTAAGCATCCAAGTATTAAAAGGCTTAGCCAAAGCTTATCTCAGATTCTGGAGGCTTCTATGCTGGCCTTTCTGTCACCTTCCTTTGCAGGATACAAAACCTTTTCTCTCCTCAGTCAAAGGTGGCCACTGACTTTGAGGAAATCCAGATATATCCTGCTCTTATATTATCTAATTATTTTGAAAACACTGTTGATTATAGAACAGTACTATTGCTAGAGATGGGCTTTACCTCTTCATCTGAGGCCTGGGTTGAGACTTTTCGAGATGTAGATCCCGATTTTGCTTTGATTTAAATGGATTACTTAGTAGGACTTTGGCAGGGTTCACACCTATATCTGAACTCTGCAAGAGTTCAAAGCTGCTCATTTCTGGCTCCTGAACACGTGTTTCTGCACCAGCCACCAAATCATACAGTCTTCATTTTTTTGCCATCTCTATCTTCTTGGTTAACTGATAAAATAGTCAAAAAGGAACTTTAGCAAACTTCCTGGCTTAATATCATCTTTCAGGTGAGAATGCACCTGGCACTTATCTTCAGCAACAAACGGTTTTGGAATTGTGTAAGACAAAAAGTACAGCTGCCCAAGGATAGTGGGAGGTGAGCCAAAGTGAGCTGAGTTTAGGTGGGAAAGAGAAATTGTCAGCAGGGTACCAGAAGGGAAAGGCACATCCAAATTTGTTTCTGAGCCTTCAGTCCTGCCATCCTTACTGCTTGAAATTTGATATTGTAACAACCAAAAAAGAGTTGCAGAGCTGAAATTTCTCCTATTGCTGAAAAGATCTCCTGTTTCAAACTGTTGCAGGTTCCACTTCTCAGTAATACATTCCTCCTATATTAGCATGAATCCATAGAAATACACACAAGTCACGCTGGATTCCTTAAAGTATTCAAATAATATTAGTCTGAAAGTACTAGAGGAGCAGTTAAAATACTCATAAGGGTGGGTTTGTTTGTTGGGTTTCTTTTTTCTTCTTTTGATTTTTTTGGCTCTCTGGAATTCTTCTGTTTCCTTTTCCATGTTATTTTAAGCTTTCAGGTTCCCTTTTCCAACTGTCTTCTTGGAAAACGGGCTGTCATTTCTAAGCCATCTCCCCAGCGATCAGTGGTTTAAAAATGTTTGTTTTTCAAATACCTTAATTGTATGGTCTACCCAGAAGTGATCAGCACTGAAAATTATATTTCAAAGCTAAACACAACCAGATGGAGAGGGAACAGCCAACCATTTGAAAAAGCCTAAGAAACCTTTCTGAGCTCCCCATGTGGTTTGGTTGATCACTGGTTAATTTCATAATGATTTCTCTTGCAGATGGGTGAAAATAATCTGGGTTTATATTTATCTATCAGAAGAAAGAGCCAGGCTTACAGAGACAGCTCAGACATATCGATATCAGACAGTCTGTGGACCTGGTACAAATGCAGCTACTCCTGACTTCAGGGAAACATAAAACCCTTTTCAGAGGCAAAGTTTTCCTTTGTAACACACTCACACTGGACTCTTGGTTTTCATTAGCACTCGCTCATCCTGTTTGAAGACAGAGATTCCTTGCACCTTGCTTTTGCTCTCAGCTAGGTTTAATTACTTTCCTTTTTAATTCAGAGAAATGGAACACCATACAGTGACATGGGAGATATAAATTTTACTGGGGAGAGACATTCCATGCCATCTACTGTATTCATATAGACTTTATAATGAAACATATACACCCTGTCCAGTGCCAGATTCATTCTCAGGAATTCTTTTGCTGGCCTAGGTCTGTCTGTTCTTTCCTTTGAAGCCATTCTGAAGGACAATTTATGCCCCACTTTACTCAAGTAGAAATTTACTTCATTGTCACAGCTTTCCTGTAAGGTCCTTGGACAATTCAACAGGTGGACGAAGTGATCCTGCCATCATACAAAATTGTCCATACTATCTTGTGGTTGGGAGTGAAACATGCCTTCCAGATGACAGTGCTGATGGCAGGAGACAACCTTGATCTGATACCAGTTCCTTTTGCTCTGGACAGGCAAAGATTCATTCTTTTGTCTTACCCTGATTGCAGTCTGGGAGAGATATAAGTTTCAGGGCTCAGCATCTTAATTGGGAGTCCAAACTCACTGTGGAAACACTCAGATGCAGCTAGAGGCAGTAGTCAGGAGAGGAGAAGAAGGTCAACACAAGAGTCATTGGTATTACAAGTCCTTGCAGATGCTTGGAAAGCAGCTTCAACTGCAGTTGAGAACCTGTTGGTTCTCACAACCACAAGAAGTTATTCCCATACCCTGAATGTGGAGGAATCACTTAAAAAATACAGCTCTTGAAAGCGCCCTGGGCTGGATGGCAAAGTGGGTTTGCTGTCAGAAGCTTTCAGAACTACATCCTTTCCATAACTTGCTTGGAAAGCTAAAAATAATTGGGGTCGTTAAATCAACAGGCCATAAAATCAAATGACAACTGCAGAGTGGTTCAAAGACAAATAATTATATTAATTTTCCTTGCTTATAGAAAAGAAGCCATGTCCAATAAGCACTGGAGGAGGAATGTAGGCTTTATGGATTTGCTTGGGAAGGAGATACAAAATTAAAAAAAAATTATTTCTTTTTCTATTGAGCCTGGTAAGATATCTAGAAATGCACAGTACATGGCTATGAGCATGTTTACATTGGCTTGATACCCCCAGAGCTTCACAGCTGGTGTCAATGAGTTCTGGTACAAGCAAGACTTAAGTCAGATACTTGATTTTACATGTGTTGCCCAAGAGAAGACAGGCACCTTGTACATCAGAAAAACAAAAATAAATAAATGAACTACAAAGAAGTTGCCTCAAGCAGGGGCCTTCTTCAAGGCTCAACTTTAAAGACACAAGTGAGCAACTACAGAAATAAAATAGGCCCCCAAACACAGAAGGAACACCCCACAGGGTTTCTTACCAGAAACTGTCCTTCAGGAGTCTTTGCAGCAGTTGCATAAATTTTGGTACCCTCACTTCCAAAGGAGGTTCTTGCCTGAAGAACAGCAGGTTTGTTACCGAGGAATAAAGTCTGATATCTCTTCATGAAGGTGCTTGACTTAGAAGTGAGTCTGGGGGAGATGAAAACAGGCAACCAGAGGGATAGAGGAGAAGAGGCCTCAAAAAACACCACTAAACCTGTGAGACTCACTGATTTAAGTGTAAAGAGCAGGCTGTGGAGGGAGCGGATAGAACTGGTCAGAGAAAGAAATGGCGTAGTGCTTGGTGACGCTGCTTGCTACAATCCTGTTTGCAGGCATAGGGGACAATTCTGCTCCTCACAGAAAGGTTAGAGGAACACGAGATGAATTAAGTACATTTGAGAGGAGGTATGATCCACAAGTTGTGTATGATGGAAAAGAAACAAAGAAAGGAAAGAATATCTTGACAAATCATAAATCAATTCAGTCTCAGATCTAAAGAAATACTACCATGCTTTCCTACATATCAGAGACCACAAAATTTCATCTTATATCAGTTTTATTGGGCTATCAAGGACCTTGTCTTCACCAGTGCCAGTTTTTCATTGCTTTTTATGCCTCTGTGTGATGTTAAGGTGTAGAGGAATACACAAGGTACAACGCTGGCTGCTTCAAATTAATGGACAAGAGGAAAAGTCTGTAGTCCAAAGGAGAGAGAACAGTCTTGATCAAGACTGCCCTGGAAGAAGTAGTTGAAATGGGCTGGTACACAGCTGCTATGTCAAGGCTCTCCCAAGTCTCAAAAGGCTTGACAAATAGAACTAGGGAATGATGAGCTTTTTCTGTTCCCCAACACACAAAATATTGCTGGAAAAAAATGTTTTGAACTGAGATTTTTTTTCACTTTTTTTTTTTTTAAGACAAAATCCCAAAATTAATTCTGGACAAAAAAAATATATATTAGGCTTTGTTTTGAAGTGATTCAACTCTTTTTAAATCTTCTATTAAACTTTTGTCTTTAAAAAAGATCAACTTTGAAAGAGAATATACCTTCAAAAAAGGAGAGAAAATATTCTTATTTGATGAAAGCAAACAAAAAATTTTCATTAATTTTAAAAACATTCCCACTTCCTTTGGCTGAAACTGTTACCTAAATTAGAATTAAGTTCATATATAGCTTACATTTCCTCTGCAAACCTTAGGCCTCAGTGAAATGTTTTCTCCATCGTAATTTACATAACTCTGCTGAAGAGCAGTGACACCATTTGCATACAGAGCTCATTGCTGTATTAAGTCATGACACCTAATTAGCACTCCTTTCTGTACTATTAGAACATCTATTACACTGTTTCTTTTGTTAAAATGTTACAGGGATTTTAAGATCCCTTTCCAACCCATCTCCCTGCCCTAATTCAGGATCAATTCCAGCTGTTTTATCCCTACAGGTGTTTCTCTAATTTGTTCTTAAAGACTTCCGGTAATACTCTCAGGGGAACAATACTCCAAGCAATGCACTTGAGTGATTCACTACCTTCTGACTAGAAAACTTTTCTTTCCTCATTCTTATCTGAGATCCCCTCCTGTTGTTTAAGCCATGACTTTGGTCTGCCACAAGCATGGAGAAACAGAGCATCCATTTCCTTTCTGCAGCATCCTTTTATGGACCAACTCTCTGGGATAAACAACATCTCTTTCTCCAGGTCATGTTTCCTAGACCTTATCACTTGCCTTTATTTCCTCCAGTTGATCTGCATCTTGTTTGACATCCCAGGTCCAAAATTACCCACAGGACTTTGGAAAAGCCTCTAGCTAAGGCTTTATCAATGTTGAGCTTCAGGAAAGGATTACTGCACATATTTTGCAGTCGACACTTGTGTTTATACACCCCCCACACTGTTTGTCTTTTTTGCAGTATTATTATACTGTTGACTCATGTTCAGATTATGCTCCACTGCAGCCCGAGGTCCCCGTTACCCAGAGAGCATTGCCCACCCCCTATTTGCGAAAATTAGAATTGCTGCCTAAGGAATGAACCTTTGTACTCATTCCTACTGAATACCATCTATTTTTTTCAGATCATTTCTCCAATTTGTCATAATCATACTAAACTATCCTCCTGCCTTCCAGCATTTACAGTTACTCCCATCTTGGTGTCATCTGCAAACTTAATAACGAATCTCTGTATTCCATCATTCAGTTACTAATGAAAATATTGAATAGCACAGGAAACAGGAACAAATCCCTGTAGAACTTACCTCCTATATCCTTCCATTTTGTCAGTGAACCATTGATAACTACTCTCTAAGTACAATTTTCCCACATGTTAAATTACTTGCTCACTATGACCCTTTCAGAGCCACCATTTTCAGAAAACAGTCCTCTTTTTTGAGGGTATCTCCAAAATTATTTGTTCCCATGTATGCATTGAGTAGTCCCAGTTTATCAAGCATCTTGATTGGTACATCTCTACCTTTGTAACCAATGTCTCACTTCATTTTCAAGAGCAAAAAATATCCTCAGAATGTCTTGTGAGGGGTTGAAATACTGTCTTTGTTCTCAACCAAGTTAAAATACGGGTAAGATTCAGATTTTCACCTATTTTTCTTCTTTTTCATTGTTACTTTGCTTGGCATGAATGTTTGTGTTTGGAAGGATTGTTCTGAGGTTTTTAAAAAATAAAAATAGAAAAAATCAATGAACAGTCCTGCTAGTTCTTTGCAACTTTATCTGATCAAGATATTGGATAACACCGGGAAAAGATTTGATTCCCACATCTCCTCTTCTAACTTCTCCAGGAAACCTTCATTTGTAAAAGTGTCCTATTTCATAAGATTTTGTTGTACAGCTGTTTAATCAGCTCCCATTTAGTGTGGAATTTGATGGAATTAGACAGAGTGACTTGTCTTTGAAATGATCATGTTGGGCAAGATAAAGTCCTTACAATGGTCCTTTATCTCTCCACAGTGACATTTACTAACCAAACTTGTGATCTCATCAGAGAATGAATTGCATTGGTTCTACATGGCCCGTTTCTATTAAACCATGTTGACTGATTTGTTCTCTGATTTTCAATTATTTGACTCCCAGTTTTGTGGTTTTTTATTTTCCCCAGGGCTGGTGTCAAGCTAACTGGCTTGCCATTAGCTGGGTCATCTTACTTGGCCTTTTTGAATATTGGTACAAAATTAGCTGCTCTGATCTACTGGAATTTACTGGGTAGGCCAAGATTTATTCAAAACTAAAATGAGTTGGCTAGACATCTCTTCAGACAACCTTTTTAGGACTCTTGGGTGCAAGTTGTACAGGCCTACTGATTTAAAAATGTTTATCCTTCACTGAAGTTGTTTAAAACCATGCTTAGTTACTAAGGGACCAGGATCTGAGTTCACTATTCTCATTTTATAGGAGTGCAACATCCAACTTATTTCTAAATGTAGAAACATTTATTTAAAATGTTTGATTTTTATACATTGTTGCTAGCAAAAAATTTACTACTCTGATCTAGCCATGGGCCTCTGTCACTGTGATAAATCAGGTGTGATGTTAAAACTCTGCAGTTCTCAATGAAAAGAAAAAAAGAGAGGAGAGCAGAGCAGGGGAGAGCAGAGCAGAGGAGGGGAGAGGAGAGGAGTAAAGAGGGAGAGGAGAGGAGAGGAGAGGAGAGGAGAGGAGAGGAGAGGAGAGGAGAGGAGAGGAGAATCCAGTCTTTCATTTTCTTCAGTAAATATAATTTGTATCTACTGGATGTCATTTTCTTATTTTTCCTCCATTGCCACTTGTCCTTTCATTGTCCATCCAAATGGAGAGAAGCGCTGGATCCACATCACCTGCCTAGAAGTGACTTTTTCAACTCTGAGACACGATGCAATGACAAGGAGCATCTGTGCTACTGTGCCTGCAAGTACATTTCATAAATAGACACATATGATGAGAAATATCCAATATCTAGATAATTTGTGGATATAGCAGTCACTCCAGGGACCAAATTTCTCCACTTTTCTGCCAACCTGACCTCATAAAACACACAACTCCCTTGTGTCTTTCAACAACTGAGGTGCTGGGACAAATGTTTTTATGGACAGGTGTCTCTTTCCATGTTACAAGATACAGATCAAAGCAGATCTTCTCAAGGAGACTGTTCTTTGTTGATTTCTGTTTTCCTGTTCTGACCATTATAATACAAACTTAAAGCCTTAGGCAAAAAGGAGAATACACTGAGGAGAACCAGAAAGCAGAGACATTAAATTTGCCTCCATGTGTTAAGGACCTTGCAAGAGCATGAGGGATGCCATAATTCAGTGCTGGAGACTAAGTAAAAAAAAAAAAAAGTTGTGAAACCAGGCTATAAAAATATCTGCTGATGAATTTGCACAGACTAGCTAATGTAAAATCAGTATCATCTGTCCATGCCCTATGCATGGCTATGGCAAACATGAAAGAGATATGTGCAGCCCTTTGGTTAGTCCAGAATCAGAAAAATGAATGTCTAGATGGCATTCACTAGTTTTACACGTTTCTTAGTCCTGGAAGATGCTTTACTCACTATTACTGTCATAGAGAATGAAAACCATGCCTTCACCTTTTCAAAGTAACTTGAGCTCATGGGACTTTCTAGGAGCATGATGTTACTGAAAGCAGATCAGAATCTCATTCCTTCCGTGACCTTGCATATCCTTATTACTTCTGGATAATCCTCTATCTCAGAAGCAACTCCAGGTGCTTTCTTAGGGCAAACTTCCAGGTGCTTTGTGCTGGCTGGGCACTATAGGCAGGGCTGGAGATTTAGTCCTAGAGCTGTTATTCTCCATGGGGAAAGGAGGAGGTCTCTCTGGGTTTGGACTTCACATTAAAGCCGATGCTGAAGGCTCACCTGGATTTGTTCAGCCAGCCACACTGTTTTTTGCAGGTGCAGAGCACTGAGCCCTGAAGGGTGGAAGGATAAAGAGTCATGGCTTTGAGCAGGGAAGCCACTGCCTCACAGGGATGGAAGGGTTAAACTAAGAAAATTCTCACGGGGTGGGGGAGGGAAAGAAAAGGGAAGCTGTATGTAGCACAAGTTTCTCTAGGTGTTTTATACATGAATAATGAGACCCCCTGGGGTTAGCTCCTGGGTGCAGAGAAGGGTGTTATCTCGTCTAGACATACGAACTGAACATCCCCAAAGAGCTGGCGCCTGAATCTCACAAGAGACGTTTCCCCCACCGACTCCCATGGGATGCATCCAAAAGATTTCTATTTCAGAAGCACCTGCAGCTAGATGAGAGGAGAAAGGGAAGGTGGGAACAAGAATTCAGACTACCTTCTATGGATGTTGTTGCTTTTTAATATAAGTAATATCCGAACTCCTGGATCTCTGCATGCAGGGACTGTGAAGTTTAAGTAGCCTCACAGATGCCTCATATGAGGAAACATGACCAGGATGCCCTATAGGGAGCCTGGTGCCAGCTTCATAAACGATTGGTTCATGTTTTGGGTGAGCTTGGGACAAACTGTAAGTGACTTTCAGCCAGTTTATGATGTCAGGAAGAAAGAATGCAACCCTCTATGGATCAAGGAAGTTCTAGTGTTTCTCAGTATCACCTTTAGTCAGCAGGTAGCAAAGCCAGGGAGTAGGAACCTCTGGGTGTGATTCCGGACCTACACTGTTACCAAGGGAAGATCAATTCATGCAGCACTCTGTGCTTCTAATTACTAATTTTTAAATATAAAAAGAACCTATAAATCAATTTATTTGAGCCCTGCTCACAGCTGAAATAATTTTACTCTCTTTCTGCTCAGTTTACTTCAAAACAATGCACAGGAACAATTTTCCTTTCAGCTCCACAGAGGCATTTGAGAGGAAGACATTTAAGGATCATACCAGCATGAATGAAAAATACAGTGCAATATTCCCCTAGCTTTCTTACAGTAGTTTTCCTCCATCAGCTTGGCCCAATAGAAAGACTTCTTAGTGCTGTGAGGCTCACAGAGTTCAAGGACTTTCCTTGTTCAGTCAGCCTTTAACATTGGCTTTAATCTTGTTTTACAACTAGCATCCTGTATCTGTCCAGCTATACTCAGAAGAAAATTACTCTGATTTTAGTGGATATTTTGTCTTCTTTTGTCACATCACCATCGAAGCTTGTTGACAGATACTTGGTTGCTTCATATGCAAAAGGGCGATTTGATAGTTGAAACAATTCTGATGAGATCAGCCAGAACTGTGCAAAGCACCTACATATGTATATCTGTACCCCATGTTTCACCTCAAACATTGCACATAGGTGAAATTATTTAATGCTATGTGAAAAAATAGAAGGGTAAACCAAGGTATGGAGTCCTCAACCATCACATCAAAGGTTGCCTTAGCATAGGTGAGTACCAGAAACATGTCATTCATGATTTGCTGAACAGAAGGAAATCTCAATGGTTAGCTTTAGGGTATCCTGTGACTACAGGCTGGAGCTTGATGTCATGTTGTCTCTGGGTGACTCATGCAGACAGTTGCTCCTTCCTTCTTTTCCTCTCTCTGCCTCAGTTTCCTGAAATGGATACAGTAACACTTCCTTGACTGTTTCCTGCTTTATTGCCAGAGACACAGACCCTCAAAAATGCCAACAGAAAGACTAATAGTCTTTAAAAAGAAAAATAAGTCAAGTGGGTTCTCTGTATTCAGGTCATGGAATCACATCAGAAAGGTAAAAAAAAAAGGACTTTTTGATACTGGATTGAGAAAAATGTTCTTGTGGACATGACAGGATGATGCTGCAGGGATATAAAAAAGCAATAAACTCAAGTGAAAGACATGGTGCAACAGAGTTATAACACAATGAGTGAGTCTTAGTAGTAAGGATCCAGGAAGGATACTATAGAGATTTTAGCTGAGTAAGTGCATGAAGAATGAGAATGTTCTCAGATATGACGAAAAAATAGCAAAGTGCTTAGAGAATTCAGGGTGTTATTCCCTCTGAAATTAATACAAATTAACTGGCTGAATATCTCAAAAATTCTGGGTCATTGTGTATGATTCTGCATCCCTCTGTTGACTGAATCGGGCAGTTTATCAACCATGTACTCCTGCTGTGACAACTGCTTTTAGGAAAAAAAAAAGAGAAAATAAAAGGAAAAAAGAGAAAGTAAAAAAGAAAGTCAGGTCTGTGTGATTGGATCTGAACTTCATCCCCAAGTCTTTTCTCAGCAATGAACCCAGTGTTTGCATGCACATGGCCTGGGCTTTGTTATACATAGCTACCCACCAGTGACACTGTGAAATTAATTACTGAGCTCAGCACAGTTCCCACTGAGCAGATGTCTACTACATGAGAAGATGCATCATTAGGACAGAATGACCTTAAGGGCAGCTAGAAAGTGACCTGACAAAGGAATTCGCTTTTACTTTTTTCCTTTTTTTTGGTCTTTTTGCTTTATTTTTGATAGTGAAAATAGGCTTACATTTCTCACCTTATAAGATCACAGCAAGATCAAGTATGACCTTCCTCGATTTTTCCCACATTTTAGGTAACATTAAGTTTTTCAGCCTCCATCAGAAATGCAGAGACATTAGTTCTGTAAGAGTGATTGCTCCATTCAGTTGAAAACAATGGTATTTAAACATTCCTGTCAAGCCCGCTCTCAGTCTTCTTCTCCGTGACCAAAGCAGCTCTTTGGGAAGAAGAGTATTCACAGAGCTGATTGCCGGGCAGCATTCGGCATAGCCTTGAAACAGTGTAGGGGTTAGTTTTTGATTTACAGTAAAGTTTTTTCTTCAATCTATAACTTGTATAATTCTCTACATAGCCCTGCATATACATTTGTGGCTTTTTGCCATTCATTCCCAGTTTTGTTGACTTTTCTTTTTTTCTTTTTTTTCTTTCCCTTCTTACAGTTGCAGACTTCCCTTACAGGCATCGTTTTTAATAACAGGGGTACAACTGTTTTTCCCAGTCATGCATCTTTCACCTTCATAAGCCATATTCATGAAGATCAGATCTTTACATGCTTGAAAGATATGGACACAAAACCAAAGAGTGTGTCTGCAACTTGTGCATGAAAGACCATTTCAGTTCTCTATGCCATTCAGCTGATTATCATGACCAATCCCAGGGGAGATATGTACCAGTTCTTTCTTCTTCTGTCCTCTACCTCCTTTCAGTTTCTAACTAATAACTGAAGTGTCTGTATCCAGTGTACTCGTGGTTTTTAACAATGTGGGTGGGGAGTAATCACTGATAGCGAAGAAAAACATGCATACAATCCAAGACTCCCAGAGCCATAGAAATACTTAGAAGAGCTTGTGGGGGAAAAAAAAAAATCAACAAACCCAAAACAGACGTTGCCATTTATTTGTTTTTCAGGACATCTCCCTCTGTTTTGCTCTTTTTTTTTTCTCCTTCCTTCTTTGCTATATCAAGCAAAACATTGCATTGCAAGAAGGTTCCTTTCTACCATGACTCTTGGAGATTTTACAGCACAAATGCTGTAGGATACAATTTAAGTAAGGGAAAAATCACTGTGATGAGGCTATTTTGCAGGAGCGGGTTTTCTTAATTTGTTTATGGTTTACAAATGCAATCCCTAGAGAAGCCATTCACTAAACCCATGGCCCCAGTCTAACTTCGGACTATGCAAAAATATTGAATTTCCTGTCTTTGTTCCAAGAGGGATTATTATTGAATGGCTATTTTACTTCTGCATTGCAAGATTAGTTTCTAAATTTGCCAATTAGTGCTTGCCAATTAGTGCTGTCACATAGTCCACAAAACCTGAAAGCTTAGTTGCTCAGTTAGAAAATTAACGTCTTCATATTTTGCAAGGATGTCTTCCCATATCTTCCATCCCTTCTAGATTCTCTGGGTGGTTGTTTACATTTTAACTTTGTAAAAGGTCAAAATCTGGGCTGGTTTGATTTATTTACTGAAAAAATAAAAACAGCAACAGCAAATGATTCTTCCTGGTGAGAGAAGTTAATGCCCTGGAGGTCAAGTTCAAAATAGATTTACTAGAAGACACTGTAAGTAGCCATCTTGCTGCACCAGCCCAGCCCATGCGTTATGACTCACATCAACCCCTGTGCAGTGTTGTCTCCCATCCAAGCCCATGCAACTCTGCGAACTCAACTCAACACAGCTTAGAAGCACTGTGAGGAAAAATTTCTATTGGAGGAGAGAAAATAATCTCCACAGTTGACCCCAGTCCATGGGAGGTTTGTGGTTTTTCCTGTGTGCAGCTCATGCTGTGAAGGAGAGGCTGGGCAGGTATCAAGTTGAACTAGTAGGAGGCAGGTTCAGAACAAAAAACAGTGTCTCCTCTCATAACAGCTAACTCAGCTGTGGAACTCCTTGACTCAGGACACCAAATTCAACAAGTGATTGGATCAATTACTGAGGGAGAAATCCATGGAAAGCCATTACATACAAAGTCACCCATGTGACTGAAAACTGAGAGAACAGTCAGAGAAAAGACTGCTACAGGATTGCCTTCTGCCCATGCTTTTCTTCAGGCTCCCACTGGTGTCTAGGGCCAGGGGAGAGCTGTGGATGGGGGTGGTTGTTTGGCCTGAGCAGCAATAGCTGTTCTTATGTTCACAGCTTATTTTCTTGAGCAACAAATCAAAATATCGACAACAGCAAACCCAATCCTCCAAAGCACAAATCCTCCAGTCTATATCCAGCAGGTAAGGACCAAAGTGGAAATGGTTGTAGCAATAACATCCATGTAGCAGTCCAGCTGCTTTTTAATGGCCCAGGAGGAAAGCTGGTCTGGCATAGAGCTTTGTCCTCAGGAGGGTGGACTTTTGTTCAGAAGGACATCAAATGTACATCAAAGTACTACAAGTTGGCATGTCTCACCAGTGCACCCCATCTATCACCAACGTTCTTTTCTTCAGAAGGCTCTTCTTGAAACAATTACTGCTAAGGTATAAAACAAGGAGCATCCTAGGTTGGAAGCATAAAAGAAAAAAATCAACAAATGAGGCAAGGCAAAGCAGTTCTTTTTAATATATTTTGTCAGAGCCACATTAGTGTTCAAAACTTCACCCTGACTTCCCAGTCTTCCAAATCCTCATCCCTAAACACTGTCATAAAGCACAGAACCAGCCACAACATTAACCAGCCACCACCTTCCCTACTGGTTTATTTAAGCAGGATATAGAGTTATTACCAGAAAAGAATTCAAACCCATGGAGCTTGAAGCAAGATTTAACTCCAAAGCTGAAATGTCCCCAGTGGGCCAGGAAGTTTCAGTTTAGCAATCTGGTTCAGCCCCCTTATTAAAACAAGCCTGAACCTGGGAAATACTAATCTTGATTGAAATCTAAAGGTGACCTTTATTTTTACTTTTTTTTTTTTTTCCCCAACAGAGGCTGAATTTGGGTGCTCGGGCTCTGAATCATCCTTCAACTTCCTTTGCCTTGACAGGCAGTTTGTCCTTTCCAAGGTGTGCTGGACATTGGCTTTCCAAGGGAGGGATCCAGAGAGCTGGGTCACCGTGTTTATCCCACAGCAGAGCCGTGTTACTCATTGTGCTGGGGATGGATGGAATGTGTTAGAGAGAAGGAAATCAAGGTGCAGATCCAATATAAAAGTGGAGAGGGGCTTTCCCACTGGAGGAGGTGGGGAAGGGAAGAAATTAAAATAAAAAGGAGAGAACATTAGTATTTTTTAAATTATCTTGGCAGGTATTTCTCTGCATCCCCTCCACGGTTATTGCTGATCTGTGTGTGTGAATAAGTTGTTTTCTCTCCCTTGAGCCTGGTGTGTCTTTTTTCAGAATTCTGCATTGAAGTTTGACTTTGAGATGGGCCCAAGCCCAACCCCACCACCCCCGAGCTCTGGATACAGATTTTGCTCTTGTGGCTCAGGCCCCATCTCTCACTATAATCCTGGGCTAATGATTCCACCATCTACTGTCATCACGCCCGTGCCTGGAGCTCCCTCACTCACTCAGCATGCCAGATGCACATGCTCCTTCTTCTTTTCACAGCCCTTCAGCCATAAAGCTCGCACAGACAAAGGAGTGACAGTAAAATCGTTGTCATCCACACCCTGACCCTGTGCTCAGGCACAGGCTGGGGGCTGTGTTGTGCCGGACCAACAAATTGAACCAGCATTGCTGGAGGTGGGAAGATCCCGCCGCCTCTCCGTGGTACAGAATTGCCCCTTGCCGACCTCCTCACCTGCCTGCAGCTACAGTAAGGAGCAGGATGAGGAGTGGAGGGTATGATCAGGGCTTCCATGTGTCCCAGGATCTCGGATTACTTTAGCGTCGCCTGGTGGATATTGCTAGCCAGTATAACTTAAATTCAGGCAGGAAGAAAAGAAACCAGGGATAGGACTAAAGGTTCAGTGCTGTCTCTTGGAACATACAACACACCTCCCAGGTATGGCTGAAGACTAGATTTAAATGCAAAATAGTGCTGTCTTTCTGTTCCAGAATCAAGCTTTTTATGATATATCCTTTTATATGACCACCTAAACAAGGTAAGAAAACATATGCCACATCACGATCACTCTTTGGAGCTTAGCAAATAAGCACCAGGTGAAAACAGAGCTTTTATAATAATAGAGGCATTCACATAACAGAAAATTACTGTGACAGTATTGTTTTATTACACTTGCTGTCTAGCCCGCTACTGATGGGAGAACTAAAAGGTCTTGATTGCTGTTGTATAGATGAGGAAATTGATGCAGGGTAAAGGACTGACTCTCCAGCTCCTCACAGCTTGTACGGGCATGCACAGAAGCTGAACAGAAGGTGATGAGAGCCATTCAAAGTATTTCTTCTCGCTCCAAAGCAGCCAGCGGATGATGGGCTCATTTTGATATTGGCAAGGCACCACAGGGCTGGGGAAGTCCATGGAGACAGTGGCTGGCTGACCGCACTAAGAAGAACATCTCAGCCTGCTATCAGGGCCGGAGGTGGAAGAGCCTTAAACAGGTGAGTCCCACGTACATCTCTTCCCAGAGGATGGCCTTGAGCTGTGAAAGACACGGGGCTTTCATCCTTCTAATCCTCACCATTTTATTCCTTGCTGATCTAACTCTTCCCATTACCGACACCCCTGAGAAAAGATCTATTTCTTGTTCAGCCTTGAATTTGGTGTCCTGTGGTGTCTTTTTGGCAAGGAGCTCCACAAGATGTCCACAAAGAATGAAAAGGGCTATTCTCTTTTATGTCACTGGCTGGAATGACCTTTTTTCTGCATTTTGTCCAACCTGTCTCCACAGGAGACCCTGGCCCTGTCAGGACCAAGTCTCCAACATTCAGTAGGCTAAACCCTACCAAAAGGGTGTTCCCTACCATCAAAGGACAAGCTCAGTAGCACCCTGGGGAACTGGGCCACACTGAGTTGTATTTACAGAAGTGGGCGTGGAGTTTGACTGCAACATCATGGTACCTTGCTGTATCATAGTAAACTAGTGATGTGCTGACAAGAGTCAAGCAAGAGATGCCCACAGAATTGTTCCCTCTTTGTTTGGGGTAAATGCTATCCAGCAGAGTTGTGTATAACACATCAGACACTGCAGAGTTTATGGGACCCATCATCTCAACCACTTACCCTTCAAGACAGAAGGGTTTCCAGACAGGCCTCTCTACAACATTGCATTTACAATCCTTCACGCAGAGACAGCTCTGCTGCTTGGGTCCTCTGAAAAGCATTGTTTACTGCTAGGACATCATTTCACCTCCTCTCCAGGACAGAGTGAGTCAAATTTTTCATAACCAAAACACAGATGAGCTGCAATCACAGCCTGGTTCTGAGAGGATAAATATTCATCACCTCAGCTGGCCCTCAGGCTGTCAGTCCACTGAAGATGATTCCTCCAGCTTCCAGACTGACACATGGAGAAAATTACCAGTGTTTTAATCTGCAGATAAAATTGGCCAGATCGGTAGGATTTGGGGGTAAGACCCACCAGAGACCAAAAGTGCTGTGCCTGGCAACAACATGCTCAAAGCCCTGGACTGCCATTCTGTGCACATGTGAAGGAGACGGCCTGCCTCCATGGGCAATCCCTCCCCAGGTAAAAAGTGAGCTGCTTCCAGATACTGGAACAACTACGGGGTTAGGCAGGGCTGCTGTGAATTTCTTGCTAACATTTGGAAACTTAAGAACATGAAAACGCTCCAGGGATCTTACACATCTCATGAGCACTGTACCAGGTCTAACTGAAGTCCTGCAATATGCTCATCTAAGTCTGGACTGAGATCCTATGAAAATGCAGGAAGGGAAACATTGAGAACAAGAGAAGTATTCTAAAAAAACTCTGTAAATAGCATTAAGCATATTAATCAGGAAATAACATTTTAAAAGGGATGTACAGAGACTGCTTATCCTAATTCCAGCTTTGCAGTTCTGCTCCAAGGAACATATATACACACTTAAATATGTATATATTTACTTGGGCATGATACTTATTTGCTTATCTATATAGCTAGATGTCTTGCTGTGCCTGTTGGTAGCAATTCAACAGGCTGCCAGCATCAAATGTCTTTTAAATCTGCTCTTCCAGCTGAAAAGGTTTCAGAGAATGCCTTGCCCACTGCATGCATGTTTGCATCTGTTTCTCATGCCTTTTTAAAATGGAATTCCATATATTTCTGTTTTTGTTAAGGAGGGGGTACCAAGAGAGAAAAAGGAATAAAAGAAAAATAAGTGTAGAAACTCATTCAATAATAGCACTTCAGCCTCTGACTTGCCCTTAGAGCTGCATGTGTACTTCAGAAAAGGAAAGAAATAATTGTTAAGGCTTTGAAAAAGGTAAATAATAAAAAATAAGCCCTGCAGATCCCATAAGGTGCCAATTTCTGCCTCCTCCATGAAAAGGAAAAGGGAAAGGAGGAGGTATTGTGAATCAGCTCTCAAACTTTGGGCGGAATAACAACAATAATCATAATACTGTCCAGCTCTTCAACAGTGCGTTGTGTCAGCAGATCCCACAACAGACTTGCAAAGGATCCTCCAAAATAATTACATTTATTTTCCAGAGGAGGAAACAGCTTGGCACAGTATCACCAGCCTGGTGGCAGAGATAGCAATAAAATGACAATCTCTGAAGGCTGAGAGCACGTCTGAGGCAGTAGGACACAGTGTCATATTTGCCATTTCTAACCCTGGTTCATTATAGGAAAATTACTGGAAAAGCAGCAAGATTAGTGGGAAAGAAAAGGATCCTTTGTTGTTATAAGCTTTTTAACAGTTCGTGGAGAAGGGCTGAGATATTGATAAGAAACATAATGGCAGGGGCATTATTATCACAGGAAAGCAATGTGACTACCCCTTCTTTCTTTTATCGCTTCTCCAAAAATACACTATGTTAGCTCTTTCTGTGACAGCTGTAACGTTATCCTGTACAACATCTTTTCTTTGTATTTTCAAACCAAGTGCCTGTGAGGCTAGTCTCTGTGCAAACCAACACAAACGGGCCAGTCCATGATCCAGAATGTCGATGTCTGCAGGAAGTATGTCTCTATGAGGAAGCAACACCATGAAGGGTAATGCGCAGTCCTATAGAGAAGTATTTTGCAGCCATATGGTGATCTAGATTTTCAGAAGAAAGTTTAGAGGACCTGGTGATTTCATGAACGTGGCTGTGTGTTTAAAACAGGCCTCAGAAAAGGGAAAAGGCTGAAGACAAAAGAAGGCGGAAAAGAACTGAAGCCACCAATTTGCCATTTTATAATGACAAAATGAGGGCTCCCATCCATGTACTGGTAAGTGCAAAGATCTGCTAAACTTTCTAAATCTTGAGGTGTCCAGGGAATACACTGCTGCTAGAAAGAAGACTGAAAGATAGCTTCTCCTTGCAATTTCAATCCTTTGCCTTTTTTAAGAAGACTGTCCAGGTTGTCAGGGCAGTGCTGCTTCCCTCTGGACGTGAAGTTGGCCTTGATTCAGTTAAAAACCATCTATACTATGCTACACCATGCCTGGCAAATAAGTGCCTGATTCAAACTAAAGCAGAGGTGGAAAATTACCTTAGCCATACATGTAAAATGCAGTTGTAGACTGCTATATCAGTGAATTTTTAACTACTAATCTGTGTGGGTGACAATAATCCTGGCTGTGGTTAAAATTGCTCTCCATTACCAGATAAGCTCTGCTGTTAAGTTACTGATGAAACTGAGTGATCAGAGATTTCAATTCCACAAATAGTTTTGATGAATGCAAAGTAACGCACACCAGGGTGGGGGGAGAATCACTGTTCAGATGAGATATAATTTAGCTGTTTCTAAGTGGATCATGCTATATATCTGCCCTGTCTCCTATACTTCTTTCCCAGACTTCACCAATGTCCCTTTGCCAGAGGTAAGGCACTGGACTGGACAGGGTCTTGTGATTTAATTTTATATGACTGTTGCTCTGTGTTGTGTTAAATGTATGCTGTCGGTTCCAGGTGGCACCTTTGCAAGCACCCAAGGCCTGTGCCAAAGTTATGTCAGTGCAGAAATATTAATGCACATGACCCATGTTATTTGCTGTCTCTTCAGGAAGAGAAGCCAGTGGGGTTTTTTGGAGTTCATCAGCAAAAGGTGCTTACAATTAGTTAACTTTATCCTTTTGTCAGAAAGCACAATTGTTGATGGCATTTCAGAGACTTCTTGGCAGGAGTTATACTTGGTACCCAAGCGGAAGAGTGCTTTAGAAGAAGGGATAATATAATTAATATGGCAGCCACTCAGCAGTGCCCATGGTATGGAAATGCTTTCAATTACAACTCTCTTTTGCTTACAGCTTACTGTTAACATCATCTTCTGCCTTGATCTTTCCTATCTATCATCTATTCTGGAAGGTAGCAACTAGCAGAAAATGTCAGGTTCAAATCTGGCAATGAAATAAAATGAATTTATCCTAATTTTAAATGCTTGACTTATTGTTTCTATTCCTAACTTGTGAAATTGCAAGTGTTCTCTAATCATAGAGTGAGAGTGAATTTAGGGTAGCCGCATCTTTGTTACTTGTGTTTAAAGTTAGGCATGAAATGACCATTCAAAATCAGGTTCCATTGCTTGCTCTGATCACTTTTTAAAACTATCTTTGGACTAATGTGGCTGTAACTACTTAAAGAATAGATTACAAACTGGCATAGTAGAATGTGTTTTTGCAAACACATAATAAAAAAGCTTTGGGGATGTATGTGTCTATTTAAGATTGTATTTTCTGGAGAGGCAAAAGCTTTGAGGATCTTTTGGGTACCTGCTTTTGCAAACAAAGGTGATCAGCACTGCACTATTGGAACCATAAAGCAGCACATTTTTATGAACTAACCCATAGCATCTGGAAAGCCATGCAAAGATTCTCCTTGCCTGCATGAGGTCTTCGATTAAGCTCTTTTGCTCACTTCCATTAGTTCAAGGAACTCAGTCTCTAGAGGTATCACCTAGACAGAGGTGAAGAAAGGAACTTGTTAGCTTCAGGTAAACAGAGCAAGATGAATATATGTTCCAAGGCAAAGATCCAACAAAGAATCTTTGTTTTTTCTTATCTGCTTAAATACCTACAGAATTAAAAACAAATGATTAGAATTCCAGCAATCAGGAATGTGATCTCCTTTATTGCTGGAGGCGCTTTCCTGCCGTTGATGTAATTACCAAGACAGACGTGAGCTTCTGGCTTTGAAAGTCTCCCATATTCATAAGAGTGACAACTAAGGCAACAGTTGTGCCCTGTGCTTTCCCTGACTGAACATGCTTCATTTTCTTGTGTGTCTTTAACCTGCTGCTTTTTGTTGCAAATGCAAACAGCAAAACAAATGTGAGATGCAATGCACTATAGTATACATTACCAGAGGAACCTTTGGTTTGGGAGTTGGACTTCGGAGCCAATGACCTCGTAAAGCTGACATTGCATTAAATATGGTTCAAACTCATATTGAGGGTGAAAAAAAGAAATGCACATGAGTTAGAATTTACAGTCTCAAGTTTTGGAACCTCTCTCCTTCTCCATTCCTGGACATTCCCCTAATGGAGCAGCTGAACTAGCAATCTCAGACTGACAAGACCAATTCTACTAAATCTGGAAGTTAACCAGGAAGCTTCTGTCCAGCAAGAAAAGATCAGCCAAGAATAATCAATCTTTTGCTCTCACTGGCCAAAGGAAGCCTCTGTGATGGATGATGAGGAAATAGCACATGCTGTTTATGACTGTACTGGCAGAAGCCATCTGGGCAAGTTCTCTTAAACCTACAAGGTCTTTACACCCAATGGCTCCATGCCATTATCTTAATGCCAGGCAGTCATGGGTTCCAGGATGTCCTCTGAGCAATGTGTCTCGTGGCTCTGTACGAGATACGCCATTCCCTGGTGTATCTTGCTGGTAGTTTAGCAGCTGTTACTGTCTTATCAGTTATGCTTGAATGCGACATATCAGGTAGTATATAGTTTCCAAACTCACTCCTCCCTTCTCCATGCTGTTTCTCCTACACCTTCGGAATAGTTCACCTCGTGAAAGCAAAGGCTGCATGTCTTGGTACATGGATTATGCAGCAGGATGCATTTCCTCCTAGATTAATTATTCAGATCAGCCCACTTTATTAATAAATGCAATAAGATAATGTGCTTGGAGTGACTTCCCAATTGGGGCCTACTTTGCTGGCACTATCTATGAGATGGAAGAATGGACAATACCATTCAGAATGAACTCCCTGGTAGACCCTTCAGGCTAGAGCAGAAGTACATTTGTAAGTGACTATGCATGTGTTTCACTAGGTACTGTTGCTGTCCTAGGTATGAGGACAGAGGACTCCAGGCCCCTGGAGCACGAATGCAGATATTAAAACAGATAAAAAGCTACCAGTTTTTCCATCTTCCTACAGGGACCATACAGGGATGAATGTTCCACCAGAAATTATTGACAATAACCTATCTAATTTAGCACTGGGAAAGGATTGATAGAGGAAAGTGGCATACTAGACCAAGTTCATTTGAAGTGTAACTATTGACAGCACACCAGGAAAGCAGTTTGGCCCATTTTTGCTTTTTTATCTTCAGCAGATAAGAATATAAGTGCTGGGGCCACTATGAATACAATGTCCAAAATCCTCCAAAAGGACAATCCAGTGACAAGTAAATTGACTATTTAAGGGAAATCAGAGAGGTTTTTGGGTAGACTTTGAATCACATCTTCAGAACATCCCCTTCCCTTGCAGGAAATCCCTCCAACACCAGTTTCTGTTAACATTTGTCCTCACACAGTTGAAGTTTACAGGGGACTGGCATTCTGTTTGTCTCAGCCGAAGCTGCCCTTTCTAAAAAGGAGTTTGGGTCGGTCAGTTCTTGCTGAAAAGGTTTCACTCTAGAAGAATGTTTCTGTCTCCCAAGGCAAATGCTATTCTCTTTGTGGGTCTCTGGCAAACAGCACTTCCAGCTACACAGAAAACAGGCAATAGCAGAACCCCTGAACCCCTAAAGAACCTCCCCTAACTTTCTTCAAGATATTTCACCGGCAGTAATTCTCATCACTAACAGATTAACTTCAGCACCCTTAAAGGTCCAATCCAAAGCTCTTTGGTTGCTTTTACAGAGCTTTGAAGTATGGCATACAACCTACTTCATTTTGCACTTCTCCTGATGCAGTGATGGAGAGTCCCAACTGACTCTTGGCCAAACCATCTCCTGGCTCCCTTCCATGAAAGGCAGGATTTTCCCCAGTAACAGCTGTTGCAGTTATGTCTGGGCAGGACCTCAGATTAATGAAGAAGTGGCTCAAGGCCCTTGACAACAGCCACTCACCCTTATCTATAGCACAGTGGTCTATGATTCCTAGTATACACATATACAAAATATTATTTAATCCAACCATTATTCCAAACTGTCACTGACCTCATAGAGGCTCTTGGTCCCTATGAAGAGTTTCTTATGCCCTGGGAGTGGCTTTACAAAGGAAATTAATACCGTTTGACAAAGTCAGTCTGACAGAGCAGATCTTACTTGCTGATCTAGATGCAGCGTCTCTTCAAAATCTACAGGCTGTACTTCAACCCTTGTCCCTCAGCCAGTCCCATACATTAATCCAGTACATTCAGGTACTGGATTAATTGAGCCTATTCTCATGGCACCTCTCCCAGCTATGCCCTCCAGGTCAAACAACCACTCTGACACCAACCAAATGGCTTGAAATCCCTCCAGCCTCGATTTCTGTCTGGAGCTACACTCTTCTACTATATCAGTCTTTAAGGACATTCACCATGCCTGGCCCAGCTGCCTCCGCATTTCCCAGCTGCTCTTTTGGCAAACAATATTGGACAAACAAGCCCACCCCAGAATCCACTTTAGAAGAGGCTTGAGATCATGTGTCCCAGAGGCAGATGGGATCTGTGGGCTGTGTGAGCTCAGACGACACTTCTACAGTCATAGGCTATCTATCAGGGAGAGCACACATATCTAGACATTGATCAGAGGAGAGAACCAGAACTCAACCCACTCCTTGGCCTAGTCTCCCCAAAGGAAGTGTTGATGCAACTTTACTTCTTCCAGTGGCATCTTGTGATCCTTGTCCATTTTGCATCTGCCAGCTGGGAAGGCAGCAGGCTGACACCCAAATGATCCACTACGACTCTGCCAGTGTGGCACATGAGGGACTGGGTAAAACAGACCTTACTGTTTCCTTCTGGATAATGAGGTATATAATGAGGACAGGAGGTGTATATGCCAAAACTGAAGAAAAAAAGAAAGTGTATGTTTCTCTGTAAGGTTGACGTTTGCACAGCTGAACTTTCAATGGAATACGAGCTTCAAATCCCCTCTTTTCCCTCTCTCTCTGCAAAGACTATTTCTTCTAGTTTGCCACCTATATTTCTTCTGGTTTTTTTTCCTCTATGTCTTTTTTAACATTCAGAAGCAAGCGGGTTTGGATTTAATGTGAGGGTGTGGACATAGCTGGTGTCTTTGATCCCCTACCCACCCTTTCCTTTCCCCTCCCCAGAAATCAAAGCTGGAGAGTATCACAAGAAAAATTGCACAGCACAGGCCCTGATCTGTCAGCGTTTGGGTTCAGATCAAACTTGTCCAAAGCCATAGATGCAGCTGGAGATTGCTGGTGGTTTCAGCCACTTTTTCTCTTCCTCTCTGAGATCACTAGGTCAAAGCTGTTTAGAGGATACAGTTCAGCTCTGAAACATCCCTGCCTAGCAATCATTTTTAAAAATATTAATCCAAGTAATTTTTTAAAAATTGAGAAAAAACAACAGAGGGGAGTGTAAAAACTCTTGCTGAACTCTACTTTACTCCCTGACTATTTTACTGTTGCTAAGAAAGGTATTTTGTGTCCAGTTCACCACAACGGTAGACCACAAGAGTCTGCTGTTTCAACTGAGTTGAAGTTTGTTAGTACACTAAATGCAATGTGAAAACAGAAACCTTTGGAGAACAGCTTTCATGCCAGTGGAAGATAAAACTTAAAGGACATCCATGTCAATGCTTAAACATGCATGAGGAAAAAAAAGCAGGAGGAAGGTTTTATTCATGACAGACTATATCCCACAAGAAAATTAGGTCAGTCCCTTGGTCACTGCAAATTTTCTATAACTGCCTGTGTTATTAAAGGCCTTCAAGTTAAAGAACCAGTTCTGAAGTCTTCTGGCATCACCCTGCCCAAGATTGCACAGATTTCCTGAAGAGTGCCCATTTCTTGCATGTCCATGTAAATGCACAGCTGCACACACAGGCTCCTTATCTACAGAGCACTAAATGGAGGTCTTTTTTCTTGGCACAGGGTGAGGGGAAGTGATTCCTCAAGAGGTTCTCAGACCCTTGAAGCCTGAGAAGATTTGTAACCTGGGCTCCCAGGTGGAGCTGAATTTGGAAAAGGCCCCTGCACCAGAGCAAACGAGCCAGCCTCCACACTCGAGCTCCCCTCTGGAGGGTGTGTTCAAAGCCCTGCACCAGCTCAGCAGCCTCGCTCCTCTCACTCTTGCTCTATTTTCACTCATTATTTCAGGTGTGCAAATCAAGCCACGAGAGGAGGGAGAACGGTTCCTGCCAGTAGGGGAATTAATTAGGATTCGGGAGATAATGCTTCAAATCACACCTTTCTTTGGTGATCTTCCTCACAACCTCAGGCAAAACACTTTGGATTCCATCCAGGCTCTACACTGCAGTGATTACAGCAGGCCTAGGTAGCTGCAAATGGAGTATGCATTGAAGAGAGCAGTGGACAGAGGAGCCCAGGACTGCCAGACAAGGTCCCTGGACAGTATGGAGCTTCAGATACACACCTATATGAGGTGGCCTAAACCAACCCCCCTCCTCTCCATTAGTGATTATTGAACAGTCACTGAGACACATCACACTTGGAAGATATCACTTGCATCCCAGATGCAGGTGTGAGTATGAAATGTGTCAAGTCTCAGTTGCTTTGCCTGCCTCAGGCTATGCAGTCAGCACTTAATAAACAACCAAAAACATGTGGGGGTGTGATTAAAGGAACTGCTGGCATGAATTTAGGAAGTGCGACTTCATGACAACAAGTACAGGGGAGGCTTAAAGATCATGTGAAGGGAATTCTGGATAAAGTTCACTTTCCCCTTATCACTGTCAAGTGCCCCATACTAGCCCCATTTGCTGCAGGAGTAAAGATAAATGCACACACAATATACAATATACATAGTTAGCTATAAGCAAGTCTTTCTGGGAGAGCTAGTTTCAGAAATAGGTATTCTGAGTTTCTACCAATGTGGCCATTATGATGACATTCTCATTTGCTGAAATGAAATGAACTGTTGGAAAGGAAATTATGAGAAACTATTTGATTTTGCTCTGTCCTGGATCTTATGCATTTTCACTGCCATTTTTTCTGAGCCCCTGCCAGTAGAAAAAAGAACATAGCTGCCATCTGCTTGGAGTTGTTTGTGCTTTATCCTCTTCCCTAGGGGAGATGGACATAGAGTGGAAAGCTTTGTCTGAGTGAGTTTGTTTCGCTCTGGGTTTTTTTGGCGGGCAGGGAGGGAATACATTGGTGGTTTGGACAGCAAACGTCACAAGTAGCCATCATGATGGATGGGTGGATAGGCATAATTTAATCAAAGAGTGTTGCTAATGCAATCAATCCCTTGGTGAGCCTATATTGTCTCATGTGACATCCTGGCCACTCACAGTGGTACCCTAAGCTACTCACAAACCAAGTAACACCCACTTGTGTTGCAGAAGGCTTTGGTGTGGCCTTTGACACGCAACATTAGCAGTGCTTGCTAGTACTGCAATATCACTGAGAAATTATTCTGAGCAGATGATACATTTTTGGCTTTTCCAAAATTATTTTGAGATTCTACTCCAAAAATCATTGTGACTGGCTTAGTTATAAACATTGTTTCATGGAGACAGATGTGCCTACTTGGATTCTGCAAGTGTCTCATTTAACATCTTCGTTAATGTCTGGAAATGGAGATAATCAGGCGCTTGATGAAATTTACAAACAGCAATAATTTGGGAGGAGTCACAAAAACAACCATAGCAGAAAAGTAGAAGAAAGGTCATCTGGGGAGTATAATTTGAGAGTAAGGGGCATAAAGGAAGGATGTTGTCTAATTCTATTCATTTATGCCCATAAGAAAAGAAGACACCCCAAAGAACTAATGGAAAGTTAGATTTAGAAGGCAGATAAAGAAAAAAAGAGATGAGGGTTTATAGCAAGTGTTAGTCTATGGCATGAACTAGCAACAAGACAGGTCAGTGGGAATTGTGCAAAGGGATCAAGTCATTGAGCCACAAAATCTAGAAAGATCAAAAGCCAGAACAGTGAATTTGATTCTTGAAAGGAAGACAATGACAAGATCGTGAAATTCAAGGAAAATGTCTTCAAATGATGAAAGAACTGGAACACATGATACATGTGGAAAAAAACAGAAAAACAGTCATTGATTAAGGAGGGAGAGGAGGTAAAACATTCAAACTGCATAAAATAGGAACAGTTTTCCTAGGAATAAAGTAAGAAAACATAAACTAAGGAGAATTTCAGAGCCTTTTTACTTTTTCCTGACAGTGAGATCAGTGGCATCATAAAGTCTTCTAGGAGGACATTGGAAAACCCAGAATTTAGGGCTGTCAGATCCCATTCTGAGACAAAGAATGGATAATATCTATATGCCAAACAGCCCTCTGAAAGCAGGGAAGCTGCCAGACACCCAATGCTGGTTTTCTAACTTCTGAGACTTCATTTATCTGCATGGAGCGGCACTCACCTGTGTCTTTGAACAACTTGCAGGAGATAGTCCCTCATCAATGTATTCTAGAGTAAAGAAGGGTCATCTCTTGGTAGGGACCACCTGGTATTCATAAACAGTCACCTAACTAACCAGTGACAGATCTAGTCCTATTCACCTCAGCTAAAAATGGCTTGTCCACACTTCTAATCTTTTTGGCCACACCTTTGCCGTAGCTCACTACACCTTCTATGTTAGACTAAAAGCTTTCATTAAAGTTTCAGTTCTCACATTTTTATGATTTATCACTATAGGAAACCATGATAATTTTCTGTCTGTTGCGCTGCCCAACAGTGCCCAATTCATTTCCCCCATTAACTCAAGCCTGTATTCCCAGCTTGAGCCAACTCATATTTGTATGCATTGAATAACGACAGGGTAGATGCAACTTTGCTAAATGCCTGAAAAGGATATTAGGTAGAAAGTGTTCAGAAGTGCCAGAATCAAGGCATTTATATTTTCCTGGACTCTTCTGTATAAACACTGGGCTTTATGCTGTCTTTCTGTCAAGGACATATAATAAATTCAGATTTGGCTTGAGAGCCATTAGATAAATAGCAAGTCATTTCCTCCTGAATGTCTCTATTTCTTGATTATGTGTGTGTCACTGTGAGTATGTGAGCATGCATTTTATTTTGCTAGGGCTTTTTATGTTTTAAACTTCCAGAGCTCTTCCCCCCTCCCCTTTTTCCTTTGGATGGAGGCTCAACATTTCAGTTGCTTGTTTTATAAGGCAACGCATCATCTCTTCTCATTGCTATTAATTAGTCAGTGTAATATTTTCCACGTGAAGTCACAGGACTTGAAATGAACATATTTCGGCATCAATTAGGTCTCTGCTCATGTGAGGGCCCAGCTGCACTTTAAATACTATTTATATAATGGTAATGAGCCAGTCATCACCACTGCTGGCTTCCAGCAGGTTTTGTACAGTGCCTACTTGAATATGATTAGAAGTGTGTGGATCCTTCCCCCCCCCTTTTATTTTTCCTTCCCAGAAACTATGCTGAATAAAACTGACTGGTTTTTAAAGTCATAAAATGGGCTGGCAGCACAAAATCGGATGTTATTCTTGGTGTCTGTTATATTTTCTTCTATTTTCCTTGGAAAATGCACCCATCAAAGGCAGGAATTTCTCCCTTTAATATTTCTCAGTCTTCCCCCCCAACCTTGCCTTTATGGAGGGGTAGGGGTGGTTTGTATCTGGCATCTTTCCTCTCATACACACATTCTTTTAGGGGAAAAAAAAAACCAAACCTTAAGACATCTAAACAACCACGACTGGTAGATGATGCTATCGGAGGGATCCAAAGGAAAAAAATGAGGTTAGAGAAGCTCTGGCAGTACTCAATGAGGATTAGGTAAAATCCACAGGGATAAAACAAGTCCTGACCCAGATCCCAAACTCTATACACAGCCACAGTCAGGCTGAGAGTTCAGTTTTCTTTTGAAAAAAAGTTCTGTGTTGCAATGTACACAGAAACCCTGCCTGGTGCAGTTGGAGGTACATGTGATCATTGCTAGCTAATGCAACCAGACTGAACCATGTGGTCTGTGCGTGTGTTCTGCAGACTTAAAATAAAAAAATTATTCTCTGCAGATGTACTACTGGAGTCGTATCTCTTCTCTCCCTCGCCCTCTAACAACTAGGTTTCCCCTCAGTATGACAGTCTCATCCCTCCCAAGCATTCCCAAGGAGAAGCCATGTTAGAAGCCACTCCATCTGCCCTTTCATGGCGCAGGAGAAATATCTGGTCTGCTTGCCTGTGTCACTGTGTGTAAGAGCAACTGGTTAGGGGAAAGGTGAGTCATGAACTGCACTTTTCTTTCATGGCACAGTTAGTTCCCAGTCTCAGTTGCCTAACAAAGAGCCCCAGAACCTCAGTCCAGTTTCCAGAAAAACTTTGCCTGCAGGGCCCTTTCCCGTGAAGTGACAATGTCATAATCCTGGTGAACCACAGCATGGATGTGGGATGAACACTCAAGCTGCAACAGCTCAATTGTCCTGGGCAACTTTAAATACTGGGAAACACAGAAATAGGCTCATAGTCTCAGCCATTCCCACTACTGTCTGAGTCCTAGAAGTCCTGGCTATCTCTTCTATGTCACTTGCTCTCTGATAATCCACAAAAACTTGGTCCTGTGTCAGACAGTATCAAGTCATTTCCTTTATGAAAAGGATGACAGGGCCTTCATGAGAAGGACTGTCATCATCTTTTCTGATAAATGTAGTCAGAAGTAGATGGTCTAGCCAGACGCTGCACAAAAAACCATGAGGTGTCCCCTGGGAATATTAGCAGGATCCTAGAAAGTTTCCCCTCAAGGGCAAATTCTCACAGGCTAGCAAACAGAGGCTGGCCACCATGTCAACACTAAGGATATGCAGAGCATGCTTTTTAGAAGCAGAGCAAGTCTATAGCCCAGGTTGAGTCTGGAAGTCACCACCAGACTGGCTGTGCTCTGAAGAAGTTGTCGGGACAGGAACGACGTGGTTTTCTCCTCCTCTGATTGGAGCCTTTCCCAATGAAATCTGCTATCCAGTCTTCCAATCAGTGTCTTCACTTGTGGAGATGCAATCAGGCACTGAGGCCAAGAGGAAATAACATCTAAATGTGGCCTCCCAACTTCTTGTTGGTTATTCCCTCCAAGTGTTTCATCTGCCTGTAGTGAAAACAAACAAATAAAAATTGCTTCCTAAATCCCAGCCATTTGCCATCAAAATCCAAGTGGAAGGGTAGGATTTAAAGAGACTAAAGACACACAGATTTCATTTTGTTGGGTTTCCTTTCCCTCACCCCCAATATCACACATTGTTATTTTCATTTTCATACAGCTTCCCTAATTTAAGTAAAACCTGCTTTTTGGCAAGGGAGAGGTTTAAGACCTGAGATGTGCAAGGAACATGAATGTTCCAGAACAACAAAGGCAGCTGAAAACACAGGGGCTGGGGAGAAACCTCGGCTCGTTGTCTATCAGAAATAGCTTCTGGCTGTGATCCCCACAGGGGGGAGTGAAGTCTGTGCTATTTTATCAGGACACACTTCCCAAAGCGAAATTTCAGCTTAATCTGTTCTCAAGGCTTTAATCATCAAATTCACAGCAGCAAGAGTATTCAACTATTCTTCCCTATCCTCCTTGTCTCTCAGTCCAATTTGCAGGATAAAAACAACAAAAGCCAATGTGAGATATGGAAAAAGAACATCTCTGAGATGGAACAGACCCAGTGCAAATTCTTAGAAAGCAGAAGAGAGCTCTAAAAAAACCCTAAGAGTTGTTCTATCCAGCTCTAACTGAGCAGTTTTCTGGGCAGATGTTTGGGCTGGTGAAACCAACCCACGTCACTGACTAAGAACAGCACTGGTGATCATCTCCATACCCTCCAAAAGAAGAAAAATAGAGGGCAGCAAGAGGAAAGAGGCCAATCTGGCAACCATTTTGTGGCTCTGCTCAGAGGAAAGAACTCAAAAGAAAAGCCAACATTTTGAGATGGGTTTGACCAGTGTCCAAGATCTCATGACGTGGACCAAGCTCTATCAACAGCTCATCTGAACAAAACCTTTTTTTTTCCTGTCAAAACTCTGCATCCCTTTCAGTATATCTCTCAAAGAAACACCACAATTGGTGTGTATTCCCAGCTACTGGAAGGAAGGTATTTACATTAGTTTGGCTGTGAATCTATTGCCCTTTCTTTTTCCCCAAATTCCACAGTTTTTTCCATCCTTAAACAACATTTTAAACCTCTGTAACTTACAAAAAATTGTGTGCAATATCTAAGGAGATCCTCAGTGCATCAAAAAAGGTCCAAAGCAGAAAGCAAAAAAAGGTTTCTATAGATCCCCGTGAAAGCTGGGGGAACTCCATCCCATGGTGGTGCACATCAACAGGGTATTAGATTTAGCAGTAGGAACAAAACATAGTGCCTCAACTTAGCTGGAGGACAAAAAAAAAACCACCTCAAACCAGCTAGATTGGAACCAGATGTTTCATGCATCCCACCCCCTTTACACCACTTTCGCACTGTAGTATAATCGATGTTGGTCTTACGAGGAAGATGGTCATACTCCTGAAAGCACAGTTTGTTGTGGCATTTGAGGTAGGAAACAGGGAAGGATGACACAGTTCCATTTTGCACTCAAAAGATCATGACATGAGCAGTAATCAATATTAATGGAGAATATTGAAGTCCCCAAAGCTGACCAATTCATAGTGATAGACAGCAAAAAGGAGACATTATATGAGTGAAACAAAAGCAAGAAAGGAATCTGAGTGCTTCTTTCATTCTGTCAGTTCTGTTCTTTCACTAGAAAGAACAAAGGAGTCTATCTGAGTAGCTGTATAGCTTAAAAACTTGGGAGGGAAACACTCTTCTAAAATACCCCCCAATATGGCCTTTAAGCAACAAAACAAAACAAAATTCCACATGAAAAAAACATATATTGTATGAAAATATAATTTCCAGCTCTCAGTTTTTCTACTGTAGGACTGCTCTATCTATAGTTTACAATAGAAGATAATCAGACAGTTATATGATTCTACGTTATTCTATGCATAATCAAAGCTGTATTTAACTGGGACAGATCATTTAAGGATGACTTGGTCAGACATTCTGGTTACCATGGGAATTACAAAGTTCATAGCTTTTAAAGTAGGGTGGAACCATTATAAGCTCCAAGGATTCTTAACTTGTGACTCCAGGAAAGCTTCTTGGTTGTCTTGCTTTTCGGTAATGCTAAGTGGGAAAGACATCCTGGGTAGAGTGAGGAGAATTCCCAGTAACAGGCTGAGCATGACTAGGTTACCCTGATCTGTAGAGGTCTACAGTAAGATATTGTGTGTGTTTGTGTGTGTGTGTGTGTGTGTGTGCAGGCATGTGTGCATGTGTGCTTATGTGTTCATACACATAGAGGCAGTGTATGTGTGAGCACATAAACAGATATTGTATACATTTGATGCTTCAAATGGGTTGGTTCCACCAAGCCAAAACTAATAATTAGTCAAGCCAGGAGAGACAGAGAATTTAAAGCAGTGTCAAAAATATGAATGATAATCAGGAACTTCTAAAAGAAATCTTATGAGATTCCCCCAAACTGAAATGATGTAACTCTAGAAAAAGGACATACTGGTTATAAAACCATGCTGGCTTAGCAGGGACTTTGAAGGTCTCATACAGTCACTTACAGACATGCATACTCACATGTGTACACACCAGCATGTTTATATTATATAAAGTGAATAAAAGATGGAGAAGCTAACAGTAACAGAACAAGCCTTATGAGGAGCGGCTAAGGGAACTGGGGTTGTTTAGCCTGGAGAAGAGAAGGCTGAGGGGAGACCTCATCACCACCTACAACTACCTCAAGGGAGGTTGTAGAGAGGTGGGTGCTGGTCTCTTCTCCCAGGTGATGGGGGATAGAACAAGGGGAAACGGCACCAAGCTGTGCCAAGGGAGGTTCAGGTTAGAGATAAGGAGGAAGTTCTTTACTGAGAGGGTCGTCAGAAGCTGGAACAGGCTGCCCAGGGAGGTGGTGGAGTCACCATGCCTGGATGTATTTAAAAAGCGGGTAGATGAGGTACTTAAGAATATGGTTTAGTGGGTAGACAGGAATGGTTGGACGTGATGATCTCAGAGGTCTTTTCCAACTGAGTGATTCTGTGATTCTGTGATTCTGTAACTGACAAAAATCAGAAGCTGCAAGGAGAAACATGCAGCAATGAGCACTATGAACGACACAGAAAACTTGTTTTAAAATAAGCAGCACCAAAGGAAAACTAACAAAAGATCTGGTACTGGATAGGATGTGACAGGAAAAAGTGTTCAGGAAATAGCTTTCTCCTGTACCTGAGAAAAAAACTTTATTGTATGAGGTCTGTACACTACATTCTAGCAAGAATGAGAAGGATACTAAATAGCAAGGGTAAAGGGTAGGTATTATGATTTTTCAACATACACCCATAAGATTTAAAGGAATAGCCAGGGCATGCACTCTTTTGATTGGATTGTTCTTACCTCATTTCAGATACCTAAAAGTTAAGGTTCTTGTTTAAACCAGCCTTTGAGACTCTCTCTGGCAATGAATGGTACAGCTAAGGTGATTTATCCTGTCCAAAGGTAGGTGTAATAAGCCTCCCTTCAAAGGTGATTGTCAATCTTCATTTGCAGTAGGGAGTGTAGGAGATGTAGCCTGGGATGCATTCCCAGTTGTTAAAGTACCGAGGTACGTGACATCAGCAACAAGTTTTACTGTTGCAGTTTTCAGTGAGCTTGGTGCTTCAGTGAGCTTTCAGGAGCTGGAGCACACAATGTGCAGTGGGATGCAAACCAAGATGGATTCGTTCATCTTGGAGAGCGGAAGGCAAAAGGAGGAACATATTTCTGTCTTCAGCTGTCTAATGGAGTCTTACAGAGAAGATGGATCTAGAAAGTTCTCAGAGATGCAGAGCAAAAGGATGAGAATCAACAGGCCCAGTTCACCTCCTGGGAAATTCGAATTGCAAATCAAGAACAAAATCTGTGCAATGTCTGTGTTAAAGCACTGGGAGCAGTTCCCAGAGAGGCTGTGGAATCTCTGTCCTTATAGAGACTCAAAATTGGACTGGACAAGGCCAGCAAGTCCTCAGCAGCCTTCGAAATTGGCCTTCCTTTGAGTGGCTGGTGTTGGAGAAGGTGACGTCCAAACAAAATTTCATGATTCTGTGATTTCCCATTATAGCTGTACATCTGACAGCTTGACGTACATCCCGAGAGAACTCATGGCATGACATGAGCTCAGCTAATAAACAATTACATTAAGAAATATAAATTAGGCCAATCAACAAGGTTTTATGGGAAACAGATCCTGTCAAACTGACTTGATATCTTCATTTGATAAAATTACCAGTTTGGTGGCTAAAGATAATCTTGGTGATGTAACAGACTTCTGTAAGGCATCTGACTTTGTCCTGCAGGATGTTTTAATTAAGAAACTAGAAACACACAAAATGCATTTGGCCTGCATTCAACAGCTCAGAAATGGCTGACTTGTGGGACTCAGATGAAACTGTAAAAGAGAGAACTCTTATGAAGCAAAAGCATTTGTGGAAAGGTCCAGCTGGCATCCATTTCTGTCCCACTGCTCTTCAAGCATCTCAGCAACGTGGGAGGAACTGTAATACCAATACCTACAAAGTCTTACTAAGAAGAGAAATGGGCTGGGGAAAAAGAAGGCAGTAAATAGTGAAGGTTGGTCATTGGTACAGATTGCCTTGGGTCAGCCAGCAAGCTCAATGCAAGGAAACACAAATTAGATGCATCCAGCTGTAAAGCCATCCATCTAGGCACAAACTTTTAATGGTGTTTATGTATAGGATAGAGGACTCCACACAACAGCTGCAATTTGATAATTATTTGAGGACCTCTGTGGACATGGTGCCAAGAACGGAAAATGTGATTTCTGGAAGCATAAAAAGTATACACCGAAAAGAAATAGAAGAAGTAATAGACAACTATATTTGCCATTGGTGCAACCACTGCTAAAATGCACTGTTCATATCTAGCACCAACGATGCAGGCAGCATGTAGATAATTTGCAGAGGGTTAATGGTAGAGCTGCTTGATTAGTTACATTATTGGAAAACATTCCTCAGAAGGATATAATTAAGACTAGCACATCAAGAGACTTCCAGAATCCCATCGAAGAGGTGTCACGATCCTTCAGAGACATCCTCATCTGTTCCCTGCCCACAGTGGGATCAACAGCAGCCATGTCACTTCTGACTTCTGCTCTTAAAAACCGTGCATCTGTCATATTGCAGTATTTATACATACAGGGCAACTGCAGTGGAGAAGGAAATAATCTGTGCTATTTACTTGCTGAGGCAAAACAGGAAATCATGGTTTAAAGACAGTTATGCAGCTTCTCCTCAGACTTCTCTTCTCTGGACTGAAAACCCAAATTTTCTTACTCTTCTTTCATAACTCTTGCTTTCGAAGACACTGACACCCTCAGCACTCATCTGTGGACTCTCTAAATATTATTAATTTCTTACAAGTTTGATGCCTCACAGGGGACAAAGACCTCTGTGTGGCTTTATCACTTAAGCAGAACAGAATGTTTATTTCACACATTTTGAAGGTAATGAGCTTCTCCACGTAGCCTAGTGTAGTGCTTGCATTTTTCTTAGTGATCTGCAATTGACTTTTGATGACTGAAGATTGTGGTATCATCTCCATCAGTGGAAAAAGTTCATAAAAATGAACTCTTTTTTTTTCTCAGTTATGTTATTTTGTACAAATGAGAATTAATTCAAAGAACCCAATATATATTAAATAACAAGGATAATAACATGAAAGGATAACAGTGACCAGACATGGCCACAGAAATGAGAAGTCTCTTTACACCTATGAACCGATAGTACAATCTCATTACTCTAAGAGCTTGGGCACACAAGATAACACCCATTTGCTTGACCAGTGACAACACTTAAAATCTCACGGCTAATGTTTCTCTAATCCATGAGCAGGACAAGAAGTATGTAAGGATCAAGACCTCGTTCACATCGCTCCTGAGCAGCCAGATAAAGAGGCAAAGGCCACACAGTCAGCCCTTCACTGAGCTGTTCTTCTTTAATGCACTTTTCACTAGGAAATCCTCTTCTCTGTGTTTCCTGTGCTCTCTTGGCCCTAGGTGAGTTGCAAAGCAGAATGGAAAATTCATCTGATGACGAGAAGATATAAAAGCTTTTCTGCTTCCAGCAGTCCACCCAAAATTACATCTCAGGGACAGGAAAGGGATGATATCATGAAACTGAAAGCCTGATACTTCTAAAGGCATGGTAGAAAAGGAAAAAGTTATTATTTTATCTGATCCAAATGCATGGTGCAGGCTTAAAAGCAGAAAGCAAATAAAAAGGAAAAAAAAGGCATTTCTAGCTCACAAGTATATACATTTCTTTTTCTTTTCCCCTTCCCTTTCTCTTAATCCTGTCAGGAAATTGGGACAAGCTGGAGCCATTCTCTCCTCTCCTGCTTCTACAACACTTTTATCTGCCTGATATAATCTGTTTCAGAGCTGCTTAACCTATGCGGTTTCTTCCTAAGGGGCACAGTCACCCATTTTTCTTCAAGTGCAGAGGAGGGAGCTTTCTCCTCATCTCACTATCTGATGTGCAAATGTGTGCCCCCACACACTGGCACACAGATACCTGCCTCCATCAGTAGGTTCTGCCTCCTTCCTGCATGCCTCTGTTGTGGGAGAGCTAATGCAAGGGCTCTGACACACACCTCGGTCCTGCCCCTGCTGGACCAGCACGGAAATCACACAGGCAGGAGCGAGCAAGGGTTATTTTGGGTGTGAATTCAGTGTGGCGGAAATGTGGTCAAGGTGATTCAGAATGGCGTAAGTAATGACAGTGTCTGCCTGTCTATCTATCCGTGTGACTGATCCTGAAGAGACCTGCGGACATCAGGAAGGATGTTGAGCACTTCTTACTATGGAAATCTGCTCACAACTTTGATAAGTTTCCATCATTGGTGTTGTAATTGCCAATGGCTTTGTTGCCTCAGGTTTACTACCCATATATGTGTGCATATGTGTATGTATGTAAATGGGCATTTTTACATATAGATGTGCATGTGTTGGCCAAAACATCTTACTTACTTGCAAGACAGGGACGTGATGAATTAAACACTTAGGCTCACATCATCAATTTGCAATGTGTCAAGGACAAAATGACAATTGTTTTTTTGAAAGGCATCACTTTCTGTTCTACCCATCAAACATTTGATGTGTAGAAGCAGAGGTGACTGTTGTGTCAACCAACAGCTGTCATTTGTTACACCTGTAAACACCCACTCAAATTAGCCACATTATTTTAACAGAAAAGTAAATTTTAACTGTAAATAAATTCTAACTCTATCAATGCTCTGTCAAGATTTCTTAGATTTTATAACTTAAAACCTCCACAGGGTCATTCCTCCATGAACTCAGGTCTCTCATAGCTCCTAGGATGACTGTGCTTTTCACGTGCCATCTCCATCAATCAGTAGCATGTTTCACCTTCCTCCTACATACACCATAGCTGAACTGCACATGTGTTTTCTTCATGGCAAGCACAGACTCAGTAAGATGATCCTGGAAGACCACCACTCAAATACAGTTGTTACAGGTTAAAACGCATGGACCAAGTAAGAGAGGACTTGGATGGCACGCAGTCAATAATGAACGATAAAGCAAAAAAGGACATGGATAAACCCCCTATTGAGCTGTTCTCTGTGTACAGGCATGGTGCACCAGAAGGCAAGGATCATACTATAAAAGACCATGCTATAAGGCAAGTCCATAAAAGGAGACCTGAAGCTTACTATCTACTCCTCAAATGTCAAGTGGTGAACCTTAAAGACCCCTTGCTGTAGCTGGTATGCTCATATAGACTGAGGAGTGTCTTTTGTCTAAATGCAGAGCCTAGAAGACAGTTCCCCCTGGCTCTAGTTCCTGTTTGCCTCAAGTAGTAAAATCTTAGATCTTCTAGGCTTACTGGAAATAAAAAATGTAGCCCTCATGCATGAATTAAACAGTTATTCAACAGCTTGGGTAACCCTTTCAGAGCACTGATTTATATTTATAAAATCCAGACTCACTACTGGAATCCTGCACTGGATTATTTCTCTTGGCCCAAAAACTCCCTTGGTGGTGCCTGTCTGCATGTCTGCATTTCTAGTGGTGAGATAGGAACCTTGCAACTCATCATCTACAGGGATTTCAGAAAGGTGTAGCAGTCCAGTAGGACACAGAAAAAGCACTTTCTTGACCTACCTCCCGAAGCCACAAGTGGAAGTATCATCTACATTAGGATTTAAGGCTTGGGTCTCATCTTGCTTGGGTTTGGAGACTTTGTTCAGATCTGAGCAGCTGTGGAGTGGAGAGGGGGGAATGCTGCCCACCAAAACGAGCATGCAGGAGAGGGGGTTCATTCAACAGCAGCACAGGATTACACAAGACAGAGACCAGAGCAGAATAGCTACTTTGACCAAGTTAGCTTTAGATTAGTACAGATTTTTACATATTCCTTGAAAATGTAAGCAACAGGTATTTGTAATCCATCAGGACAGAAAAATTGTATTTGTGCTTAACTTAAATTTATTTTTTGTGAGAATTCTGCACAGGACAATTCCCAGTGCACTAATCTGACTGGCTAACACTTTGGTTACTGTCTCTAAACAGGCATTGGCTTCTCCAAGGCTGAGCTAGCTTAACTAAATCACTCTGAGTTTCCTGTCACCTTCAGGGAGAAAGCAAGGACACAGCACTGGGTGTGTGAGAAGCTGGGTTGTGTTTGTGGTGGAGGTAACCCTGCTGCTGCTGGTTGCAATCACTGCTTTGAGTGACGTATCTCCTTTCCAGGACCTGGTGCAGAAGAGGGACGTTTGTTCCTGACCTTCTCATGGTCTACAAAGAGTGGGTTGCCCTGTGACAAGCTATCCCTCATGTTTGTTTCAGGCTACGGATTTTTGTGACCGACTCAATGTTACCGTCTTAACTTCACCAGAAAATATCCTGGTTATTGGAAAGCACAAATACTTGTTTCACAAACCTTACTGCCTGCAGGCCAGACCAGAGATACTGACCATTGCTTAAACAATGCACAAAGGATTTAAGTTCCTTGCTAAGCAATCCACAACCTCCCCCCCTCAAAAAAGTCATACCTTTCCCATATGTGTGTTATGTGTTTCATATAATTTATTGCACACATGGTAAAAATATAACTGACAATATATAAAATGCAATTTTTAAAAGAAGAGGAAAAAAATAGAACTCATCCATTGTTCTGCTGCTTAAAATATGGGACATCACACGATATATGTTAAAATTATAAGAATATGTTGAAAATATTTTATGTCATTCCATATAATATATTTGAAATATGACAGCTGCTACAGGCTGTAATACGTTCCATATTGCCTGATATATTCTAAATGTCTGTGTAATACATGGCAATTGAAAAAATGAACAAAAAATTTCCCTTAGCTTAAGCTGAGTGCATATAATAAATAAATATACCTGTACATTCATGAAAGAAATAAAGAAAAAAATTCGTTCATTCCTAACACCTTTTATGTTCTTAGTCATCGACATATGGGTAAACAAGCTTTTATTTATAGCAAACAAGAATTTCCCAGAAACCATGAATTTACCCTGGTACACAGATTCAATTATGAGCTTGAAACAATCAAATATAGAGTATACATAATACCCTGTGATTTACATAACCCAATGAAAACAGAAAATAAAATTAAACTAGACAATAAGTCACACCTGTAGCAGCCACCTAACAAATATTTCATTGATGCCATAAAACTGTTTGATGTAAAGCATCCTTCACACAGATGCCACAAAAGAGCACTCCCCATCCAAAAGCCCAACATAGTTACCAATTGCCTGACATATTGCTGTGCTGAAGGGCTTAGAATATTATGTTCCATTCCAATGCAAAAATAGAAAACCATAGGAGTGAGAGATGAAAAAGATTTATTAGCTTCCCTTTCTTCTCTTTCCTAGCAGCCCAATCAGGATGCTTTCCCATTGTATGAGACACTGAAAAAAAATGACTGTGTTCTTATGCTTGTGATGCTATACAATGTGAGGGGGGAAAGGAGGATCAGCTCCAGATGTGGAGAGGTTGGCATCAGAGGAAGGCAGCAATGTGTTCTCTACATCCGCTGGTGACAGCGAGATGTCAGGAGCTTCTATCGCCACAGAGGAGGTATGAGCTGGACATTAGGAAAACTTAAAAATGGCAGGACATCAGAAACGTTTGGGCAGACTACCTGAGGGTCTGGGGCAGCTCTTTCACTGGAGGTTTCACGTGCCAGGTAGAAAAACATGTATCAGTGGAACTGATACAGGGGAATGGGCTGTGATGTCACTAAAGCCTCATCTCCCTCTGGTCCATTCAGTGATTAGGTGACTATCAAAATGCAATAAATGTTACATCGGGTGAATATCTTAGGCAGCTTAATATGCAAAAAAGCCATTTTCAATGTTATTAACTCTGCTGCAGCCAGACGTAATGCTGAAAAGCTGCTGGATGTGGAAGGAAATAACCACTGCAATCAAGAGGAAAGACAATTTTAAAGCTTATATACTTGGCTGAAATTCAGGTGATCTTGGTCTACTTCACCCATTTTCTCACTGCTTGCTTGCTTAATTGATTTTTAAAATGCAGTTCCAGTGTTGCACTGCTCCCTGCCTCTACTTAGCTTGGCCATCACCAGCACAGGGGTTTTCCTCTACAATGCTACCAGGCAGCAGCAGACACAACGGGGCTCTGGATCTGACTGACTGTTCTCACACCCCGTTGCAACACAGTTGCCCATTTGACCATTCCTCTAGTCCAGATCTCTCACAGCCCCCAGAATTTCTGGGTGTTTTTTAGGAATGTCTGTTAGGTTAAAAATCTGCTAGTTGCATGTCTACAGATCAGTAGTTAAACCCACATAAATGCTCCTGAGAAAATATGCCTTTGTTGATGCTGGAAATGGACTGCTGTGAGACTACTGACACCTACATCTCTGCAACTATAGTTTGAAAAGTGGCCCATAATGTCTTTGTGTCT
>NW_010165068.1:0-41160 GCF_000695765.1 Mesitornis unicolor | reverse complement strand
CCCTACACATGCCAGAAAATAAGAAGTGCTGTGGTGAAATTGTAGGATCATTTGTCATTTCATGGTCCATTTGTCCAAGACAGAATCATCACCAGTTAGCCGCTTAGATGCTAAATACTCTAAATGTCTGAAGAAGACCAGTATCTCTTTTTTTTTTTTGCAATGCAGTCAAAATCCAATGCTGAATTCTGTCCAGATTTAACACACTTTTATGTGCTTATAGCTCATGAAAAGTAACACGGCTTATGCACATGTTTGAGCGCTTTGCAAGATAAAGATGGGTTTATGTACATGTGGTGATACTTCGGTGATAGCCCTTCCCTGTGTGTTATGATACAATAGTCAGGGTTAAGCAGCTTTGAACCAATTCACATTTTAAGGGCTGGGATATACTTATCTGCCCAGTGAGTCATGATTTCCTTGCTGTTAGCTATTAATAACCCTTGGAGGAACTTTTCAAGCTGATAACCATTTCCTATCATTTTTGGCATTTTGAACATATTTTATTTTATTTTCCCATTTCTCCCAGTCCACCAAAGGCAGCCAGATTCCCAGAACCCTTGTGGAGAAAGGAGATCACTTCCCGACCTTTCTGTCCTCCTGCTTCCTCCACCCTTTCCAGGCCAATAAAAGGACTTTAAATTATTGAAATAAACTTTTTCTTTCTTGGTTCTGTTCTGTTTTGTTATTTTTAATGTGGTCAGTAACTTAGTGCTTTCTCAGTTGCTGGCCCAGACCTTCATCGTCTCAGTAGAGTGGATGTAACATGAACCCGTGAACTTTAAACGTTTGGGGCCAGCAATAGCCTTTAAAGCAATGTATATATAATGAAGCATTATATATTTAATTATTTTTAAGACCCACCTACCCCAGAGGTTAGAGTTCAAACACTTTCTGATAAGAAAGTTGCCCCTCTAGCTTACTCATGTGCTGATTTTGTAAGGTCTTGCCTCTCTATATGAGAAAGGGAATATAAGCAGCAGCTGAAAGGACCGGTCCATGAACAAGGTAGAATGGAGAGTCATTTCACTTTTCTATTCCACTTCCAAACCAAGCATGAAAGATGAGGACTAGGGTAATCTTCAATACAATTTGTTCATGCTCAGGATAAGTTTGCTTCCTGGAGCTAACAGTCTTTTTAACAAAGGGGAATTTCAGCTTGTGAACATGTTCATTGCAAGGAAAAAATTCTCCACTATTTCACACAGCCTTTGAGAAAAGCAGCTATGCCTTATTTCTCTAGAGCAAAAGTGAGAAACATGTTAGCACAGATGCTTCCTCAAAGATGCAAATAAATAGAGAAGAAGATGTAGAGGGATTATCAGAATTATGCTTTAAACACATTCCACCTCACAGATGTACGAGAGAACGGGGGAAAAGACAGGCAAAGCCCAATATGAAATAACTTCCAGATGCAGCCCTTGCCCTGATGCAGCCAGATCCCTGCTGCCTCTCCAGCAGAACATCTCAGCCTCTCTGAGCTCATTAGGATCTAAAAGAGGGTCATAGACAATAACTGTGGGCCTTAAATCTTGTCCATCTTACAGGCATCTTGTCTCAAGCAATCAAAGGCAGCCTATGCTGGCATGGCCCAGTAATTAGCCAGCTGTGCTTCCAGCTGGTTTGCAGGCACACAGCAGGTTAAACAATAAATAAATCAGATTAGGCCTAAATCTGTTAAGCAAGAGTGGTCCTGGCATTCAAAACCATTTCTTCAAAGCATCGCAGATCAGTGCTCAGGTTTTATTTTCCAAAGCCTGTTATCGTGGGTATGGCTACATGGTACTTTGCAGACAGACACAAGATCATTTTGGCTGCGCTTTGAGTAGGAACCATGGATTGGCTTTAGACCAGAAGCAATGTAACCTCCTGAGAAAGCAGGTATATGAGCTCTGGTTGGCTTGTGGCTGATCCATGGCCTGAATAGAGCAATCAGCTATCTTGTGTGGAAGGAATTTTCCTTGGGAAATAGTTGTGCTTACTCGCAAACCTCACAGCCTCTATTCAAATGAACGTTACCATTTCTAGCTGCTCCATGGACCTTCCTATCTGCTGAAAAAGTGTTTCATCAAGAGCTCAAGGTCTGTGCATGACTTTGCTAAAGTCAAAGAGTCATCGCAATTTATGCATAATGAGGAGAGGGAAGGTAAGATAAAACAGGCCCTTTTTTCAGTAAATAAAATTAGTGTAGTCTATTTCTCTGGGACCTAGGGATTTAGGAGCAAGTGGATAGGAAGATTTGTCTGCGTTCCAATAGAGCTGACTCCACTCTCTGCTCTCTGACATGGCCCTGCCCTTCCTGGATCAAATGCTTCACCCTGGAGAAGAGCCCCAAAACACCGTCGCCCTCCCTTTCCAACAGTTCCTCCAGAAGTCTCTGCCCATGGTGCCCATCTTCCACCAAGGTAAGGAAGGAGTCTGAGATGTTCCAGGTAGGCACATCAGTGAGCAGCAAAGGACAGGCCAAACTCTATGAAGTCACGGGAGCTTCTGGACAAAAACACTGTGTACAAAGAAACTTTTCAGAAAAAACAGGGGTTACATTAAGTGGAAAGAGAGCCCTTCTCTGAACACGCTCCAGTGCCTCAATGTCCTTCTTGTAGTGAGGGGCCCAAAACCGAACACAGTATTCAAGGTGAGGCCTCACCAGTGACAAGTACAGGGAAAGGATCACTTCCCTGATCCTGCTGGCCACACTATTTCTGATACAAGCCAGGGTGCCATTTGCCTTCTTGGCCACATGTGCAAGCTGCTGGCTCATACTCAGTCCACAGTCAACCAGTACCCGCAGATCCGTCTCTGCCAACCAGCTCTCCAGCCACTCCTGGTCAAGCCTCTAGCACTGCATGGGGTTGTTGTGACCCAAGTGCAGGACTTGGCACTTGGCCTCGTTGAACCTCATACAATTGGCTGTAGCTCATTGATCCAGCCTATCCAGGCCCCTCTAAAGAGCCTGTCTACCCTCAAGCAGATCAACACTTCCACGCAGCTTGGAGTCATCTGCAAAGTTACTGAGAGTGCACTCAATCTACTTGTCGAAGGTCATTGATAAAGATGTTAAACAGAAATGGCCCCAATACTGAGTTAGAGTGGAGGGATCTTCTTCCCTTGTTCATAGTACCTCACTGGCCAGGCACATAGCTTTAGTCAAGAGTTGTTCTATCCAGTGGGATAAATATCACCCTTAAAATCATTTTCAGATGTAAATAATGGATTCTCTCTTGCTCTCCCTTCTTCCTCCCCCACTGTCACCCCTGAGGAATAGTCACCATAGGCTGCATCTAGAGATGGTGAAAATTTGTTATGTTTTTATCTTGTTGGAAATCTGTCAGAAATCCCAACTCCAAGACTTGTTTTTTTCCCATAAAAAAGCTGCACATTTCTTTTTTTTCCCCATCAAAACAAAGAAAGAAGCTAGTTTCCTTGGAGGATCAGAGCTCAGCTGCTTCAAGAGCTCATCCTCCATCTGTGTCACAGTGGCCATAGTCTTCCCCCTTTCTTCCCCAATATGTGCAGGAAAGGCAGGAACGTGCTCAGGGACACAAGGCCATCCTGACGTCGTTGGCACTTGGCAGCTGGGGAGCTGGTGCCTTACTTGGTCTTGCTGCTCTGATAACCAGTGACAGTTTGGGATCCCGCCCTTCCTTCTTATCATCGACCAATTCTGTACTTATCTGGCCACATTCAGGACGGCTCCTTAAACTATCTTTATCGATGACAGATCTAGCAGGGGTTGATGGAGATATTTTATGGTTTTGGCAGTGAGAGCTGGGGTGGTGCTAAATCTCTTCTCACTTGGCTGACCCCAAAAAATAAAACTGGTGAAGCACACACTCACAAATCCCTTAATTAGCCAATGCTGACATATCACATTGTGAGTGTTAAGAGGGAGATGTTAAATAAGGTTGTTTTTCATCCACTGAAGCAAAAGAGACGATGCTCATATTCTCAATTTATCTTGGCTCTTAGACACTACGTTAAATTCCCAGAGTTATATGAAAACTTGCATCTAGCCATATAAACTTTTCTGTTTATCTTTGTAGATTGTTTAAAATCTGTGACGTAATCCTATACTGGTCTTATTTCCTTTTGTTTCCCCAAGTCCTTGAAGCCAATGGACTAACTGTGGATTGCATTTGGCTAGAGGCTGTGCTTGCAAGAAGCCAGATTTGCTGTCCAAACAATTGCGCCAAAGATTAAGGACAGATAACTTAGTAATGTCATATCAGATCTGTTCTTTCTCATTTCCCACTTCACTCTCTTCCCTGATGTCCCAAACTAAGATTAAAATCAGCCTCTAATCCTGTCTTCTTGTAGGCAAGGATGGGATGGATTCCTTTCTTGGCACCAGACTGCATCAGCCAGCAGGAGTGATATACAAGATATCTCCCTCACCTCGTCTGGCTCTCTCTGCCATTTTCTCCAATTGTTTGTCTTTGCCAACCTTTGGGACGACTCAAGAAAGGAGGTGGGAAACTCTTTAGCAGAAATCATTATGGTATCATTATTGTGTCATACTAAGAAAAAGCATGTTTCCCCATGGATATTGTGAGAATTGCCAGGAGTTGGTCCCTTTTCCCCACTAATCTGTGTGTCAGCTTTTGCTTTGACCATGGTCTCACATTCACAACAGTGAAAGTTCCCATTAACCCTGACTGAAATGGCAATAAGGAGACAGTTTTCAATTTACTTCCTTGCTCAGAGAGCTTCAGGACAAAACTCCAAGTTCTGCTGGGAAGGTGGCTCCAATAGCCTGTGCTTTGAGTTTTCTCCCTCCCAGCATGAAGCAAAACCCCACACCTCAGCACAGCATGTGTAGCAAGAAATTTTAAGAAGTTTTATGTCAGACTCCATCAACCAGAGACAATTAAATTCCCTATCCATTGTTGACAGCCATAGCCAGAATGTGCAGCTAGGATGCAGAAGCAGTGGCTGGCTCTGCATGAGCTTTATGTCTCTTTGGCAACTTGTAACATTGCAATAGCTGATAGAAATGAACCTCTCCTTTCCTTTTCTCTTTTTTCCTCCTTCTTCTTTTAAAGAGAAAATAATATTTGGAGATTTTGCCAATGACAAGACACTTCATTTCAGAGGCTTGTTGCAGTTTTCCAGTCTGTAATTGAATAGCACACCATTGTTTAGAGCGGGTTATTGAGGAAAATAAATAAGTAATCATCACTGCAACAAGCTTGTATCTCCCCATCTATGCTGATTCAGCAACTCATCACTGAGAACAAAACCTTTCTTGTTCTGTGCCATCTGACTGATCCTCCCCTTTCGCCTCCATCTCTCTTGAATGCATGTGTAACACGGCTTTATTCGAAACCCCGTCAGTCTAAGCAAGATTAATGTTTGCATGGGGGTGCAAGGCCGGCTCAGAACAATATCAGCTTTGAGAGCCCTCCCTTGTCCTCACTCTAGAGATGGGTGCAGGAGCCACTCGGTCCATTATTCCTGTATTTATTTATTTATTTTATCTTAATGTCTCGGTTCTTCTGAAGCAAGCGTTGGCTGCGGGCCCACAGCCAGATGGAACTGAACTGCTTTCTAAGAAAAACATGAACAAGGGAATTGCGTTTTGATGTTGTAATTTCTTCATAGGGGTATTTATTTCAAGTGCTCTTTTTCGCCCCTCTCGCTCCTCTCTCACTTCTGAAATTTGGTGTACAAAAGTCGAAGAAGCTATCAAACTTCTGTTGTTGCTGTTTTGGTTTGCATCTGTTTTTAATAATAAAAGATTTGGGGCAGACAGCTCCAAAAAGGGAAATCCACAGACTGGGCAGTGAAAGCAGTGGCAGATTGCATCATGGTGTTCTGATCCAGTGAGGAAGAGGAGAAATATGTCTTTTAAGTGGCTCTGTTCTCACAGCTTCACAGTCTTTTCACTTCTGGTGAGTCTGCAGACAGACTCTGCGTGCACTGCGAGGCACTGGTCACGATCCATTAACTCATTTCATCCATCTAAACTAATAAAGAGCCATCAAGTGGTAACTTTATGTCATTACGATGTGGGCTAAATTAGAAGTGGATGTTGAAGGCTCTGTATGGCATTTTACATCCTAAAGAACCAATTCCAATTAGTACAGGGACCAGGTGTGTTCAAGCCAACAGTATTACCCTGAGTTAAAGATTTCACCCAATGTATCAGTTCTTGGTCAGTGAACATATTTCAAAAGCCCAAGCAAACCAGCTGAATTTTCTGAGAGTCAACTATTCCTCTTCCTGGTTGAAAAGTCTCAGTATATTCCCAAATGCCTGATACGCAGTTCCCTCAGCATTAAAGCTGGCCGAGGAGGGATGCAGTTGTTTTAGTATTTTACTCTTCCAGAGCATGAATGCAGAAGTCTTCTGTTCATAATCAGCTTGAAGACGTCTTCATTCCAACAGCTGTAGGAAAAAAAAATACCAACAAGAAAAACAAACAATCAAAAAGATAAAATGCCTCTTTTTGTGGTTTTGCCACTTTTTTGCAACACATGATGATTACAAACCACACCTTTTCAATTTTTGGTACTGCTTGAAAGAGCGATTATTGGTAAAATAAAGTCCTATACCTTTAAGGTATACTAACTGCATGAGGAAGCATTTCTTCAGAATTTCAGTGTGTCCTGACTTTATGGGCCAAATAAATCTCGAGCATTAAAATAATTTTCTCACTCATCTTTGCATCTCTCGAAATAGAGGGGAGGAAAGATTAAACAAGCATTATGGGTTGATTTATCTGATTTCCATCATGCTTAACAGGGAATGAGGGGGAGCAACCTTGCCCTTAAAAGCAATACGCTGTTTTTATGACCACTACAAAGTGCTTTCTGACTGTCTCAGGGAGGAGAAATAGACGCATCATGGAGCAGTGAATTTCTTTGCAAAAGTATTAAACAAAATTAGCTTGATATTTTTCTGCAGTTCTTTCTGAAACTAAGATAGTCAAAGCCACCAGCTGAGCTGAAGAGGTAATGGATCACCATAGCTTACAAAATATTACAAGTAGACTCAGGATATTTGCTTTATTGAGAAGCACTGAGTAATGCACGAACCTCATACTCACACAGATAAGCTGGCTGATCTCTACTTACCCAGATACTGTACAAGAAAGAGCTGATAGTGTTCCCTTCACAGCTTCAGAGGCCCTGACCTTAAAAACTCATACCCTACTGATTTTGAGAGAGTTTAGAGGCTGCAGCACACCTACCCTTACAGGATGCTGCAGTCCCAGCCAGGCTGCTCTCTCCAAAGCTACTGCTTCTCCTTCCTAGTCATCAGGTTGCAGAAATAAAAGTACAAGAGGCTGTTTTACTATTTATTTTAGTTTTGTTTCAGGCATGAGGTTTTTGCTGTTGCAAAGTGCATGACCCCAAGGAATGCTCCCCGGCACTGCTGTCAACTTCTATGCTAGAGAGTGACAATACAGTCTGTAAACACGTTGGAGGCTGGATTCTTGTCAGAGGAGAACTGGAGGCATTCATTTTGTAAAGGTCCTTCGTTTCCAAAGGTCACCTTTTGCATACCATTTGTTTCTAATCTCCTGGTTGCTGGTTTAGAAACAAACAAGTGCCAGGAAAGAACAAGGAGACAGAGTGGTTTGAAGGTAAAAGGGCAGAATGATCTCATGCACCTGGAGTTGATAATGGTCTCTGGTGCTGAGCAGTTAATTTTGGGGTTGGGGTTCATCCAAGTAGTTTCTGTAGAATGGAGAGACATTAATTATATTTGTGTGCTATCCAAGCACCCTATACATTTTGGGCAAGTGTAGTTGGGAAGGCAGTTTCTCATAGATCTCCTTTGAATGTAATATTTGTGACTTCTTCATGCTTGGCTAAATAACATTATTACATGTTGCCAAACTCCTCAAAGCCTTTACTCTTCTGATGTAACAGAAATCTGGAAAGCCTCCATAGTGCTGCCTTATAATACACCTCTAACTGAGCCTGGAGGAGCCATTTTTCAAAGACGACGACTTCCTGAGATTGGTCTCTCTGCTGAGAATATCAGAAATGGAATAAAACTATACTTATTGTAATGGTCACCTTTGTAACATAGGTGTATCCCCTACAGTCTCTTAGCATTCATCCACTTAAGAAGAGATTCAAATAGAGGGTGAAGAAATGGGATTATAATGAAATGAGAGGGAGACAGAGACGCGTGTGGAATAGCAGCACACAAAGTTACCTGTGCAGGCACTTTCATCAGTAACAAATAAAAAAGCCACATATCAGTAAAAAAGATCCAAAATAGTTTCTCGGTATTATTTCCTCTAGCTCTTCAAAAAGAGAGGGTTTAGGGGTTTTCTTCTTTCCGCTTTGTTTTTTGATCCATTTGATCTGTGTGAAATTTGGATCAGAAAAGTAACCTTTCTTTGACACATTCTTCAGGGATGCATAAGCAGTCATAGGATCAACGATGCTCCTTCTCCAACAAAGAGCTTGTTTGTCCCTGGGTATCCAGTTTATGGAAGATAATTTACAAAAATGAAAACCAGAAGCATAAAGCATACAACATTGCTAAGGAAACCCTTCTCTTGAGGGAGCTTGAGGAAAATCAAGCCTCCTTAGCACTGAGCTTAAATTTCTCTCCCTAAGAATGAATAAAGAGCAGATTTCAGCAGAGTCTTTTTTGGGCATAAAGAGAAAAGTTTGGAAAGTGTGTGGGTCAGTGACTGACGCCAGTAACAAACATTTAGGCCAGTGATGATCTTGTCTCTGTATACCTTGGTGCCTTAGTTTATACCTGTGTACCAGCACGAGAATAATAGCATTATAAAGAATATAACCTGCATGGATTATTAATAAATTACCTTCAACATTTTGTCCCAAGGAGGTTACATGTAATTACACAAAGAAGCAGAAGGAACTGTATATAATCTAAAGGCCTTTAAAAACAGAAGTGGACAATGGACTAACTAAAATTTCTGTCAAAACAAAGTAAAACTCCTCCTAGAACAATTCAGTTTATGGATGTCCTCTCTAAAACGGCATCTCAGTGTCTGGCACTAGCAAGGTCAGACTTTATATCTGGAGTCCCACAGACTTTTCTTTCTGTTTTACCTCTGGGAATGGCATGGTACTTTATTGACTCCTTCCAAATGAACTGAAGGAGACTTCTCCACCGCCCGCTAGCAACTGCAGCAGTGCAGTGCTCTATGTGCAGTGCATACTCCTGCTACAGCCCCCTCCTTGAAGATGTGCTCAGCCACTGCTTTTTCTAAGCCAACCTTAACCCTGCCTTCTCCTTCTATTCCTGCAGTGGGAGCAGTCATTCATCCAACAGCCCCATCCAAGAGCTAGGACTTTGCCCACGACAGACAGCAGAGAAATCACCTTCACTCTCTGTCTTCCCACGGTGGAGCTCCACTTCTGTATGGCAGGTAAACAGTGGAACCACCAGGTTAGAGGTTGTTTCTCATGGAGATGCAAAGTCTCATTTTCTTGCTCAGGTGGAAGGAGTCTTTCTCCACTTTCTGAGAACTTCAGGACACATCTGGGTCTGTCTGCAAACTCCCCACCCATCTCTGCACTGAACAAAAAGGAAAAACAAATGTCAATGCCTTCTCTTGCACTTAGAGGAAATTTACTTTCTGAATGTCCTCAGAGTCCTACCTCTAACATGAAATTCCTGAGGCATTATTATGGTGTAACAGGAGCACTATGGTGGATTAGATAGATTATAAAAGTTCCTTCAAGCCATCATTTTACCTCTTTGTAGGAAACTCCAGCACTGAGCTTTGAGACAGTTCTTGTTTCTTCTCTTCTCAAGGCTGTAACCACAAGATGCCACATTCATTCCCCTCCTGTAATCTGTCTGTGTATCACATCCAGGAAACAGCTTCCAGCATCCCACTGTGAAAGAGATAAGTCAGGTGTGAGTGTACAGACCACACTTCCTTACATTTTCCATGTCTTTCTGGCAAGAAGAAAGCTCCCTGGATTCAAGTCTCTATTTTGATTTATTGCCTTTAAGTTGAGAAGTGGCAAAAGAGCTACAGCTGAAACTTACTCTGTGGTGAATTGACTGTAGTAGCTTTGTTCTTGAAAGTTACCTCAGACTGTGGATAAAGATTTTTCACACTAGTGTTGCATTTTTTTTGAGCTATTTCACAGGGAGATAAATCCAACCTTGCAGTTGAATACATTGTCTTTCACATATGGTGGAATAAGTCATGGGCAGTGTAGGCTGGAGGGAAGAGATGCAGGCAAGTGTAAGTGCAGCAGGAAAAGACAGCGAACAGGCAGAAGAAGCTCAAGGACCAAGGGAAGAATAACCTCTGCCATCTGTAGAAGAACCCCAGTAATAGCCACCCTTGGGAGTGTGTCACCATGTTGTAATTTCATTTTTCCTATAAGGTAGCACAGGTAACTTCTGTTGCTTTCTAAGGATGATAATATCTTTTCAATAATGGTGGATATGAAGTTGACCCTTCTCAAGCTTATTACTACATAGAGGTTCTTTCAGATAAATTCTGCCAGCTGTATTACACCCTAGAGGTAATTTGCAATAAAGAAAAGAATTTGCACGTTTCCTTAAGAAAAAAAACCCAAAACCAACATTTTGACTGTTAGAGTCAGGGAGTGTGTGGTGTTACCCTAATTAGAAAGAGGTTTCACATGCTGGCTTTCTGAAGACACAACTCTCAAAAATACCACTCACCCTGATAAGAGTGAGGGATACTTAAAATTAATGCAAGGTCAGTGCTATAAATTTCTGTCATTCCTTCATGATTATTTGCATTATTGAATTCTTGGTAAAAAAACCAAACAAACACCACAAGTAAAAGAGCCCCAAAAAATGTATTGTAGTTTTCATGGTCACAAAGAAACTTTTGAAAGTGTGTGGCCTTAGGACAACTTAATGATTGAAACCTCAGGTTATATACTTTAAAAAACCAAACTTCATTATTATTATCTTAAATGTTAGGATGACATGAATTTCAGTCAAAGTCGTGATTTTGGAGTGATGCTGCATGTTTTTGAATGTTTGAGACTGTCAGAGCTTTATTCTCTACAGAATGCTTTGTTTTGAGAAAGAGAAGAAAAACTTCTGTAAAACTTCTGTGTTTATAATCTAAAGTAGACAGCACAGCAGCCATAAAATGAACCTGGCCTGTAAATCAGGAATGAAATGTATCGCATGAAGTGTCCTAGTTTAAATCCCTAGAGCAGGAAAGAGCAGAGAAAACCCATTTTGTAAAAAGCCAATCCAAATGCAATACATGCTTTACATTGCTTCATTGTTGCTCTTTCAGAGTTGTTACTAAAACAGGTAAGTATATTTCAGTGCAAGATATTCATCCAAAGTGTCCTTTTTAATCTCAATCACAAATAAATACTCACAGCTCTCAGCTCCAACCAAGCTCACCCATATGATTATTTCAGCTTCAGTGCTCTTAAAGGAAATAGCGTTTGCTCCCAGCACCACAGCCACCAATAAAATAGAGAGCAATCCAACTTCACTTTCAGTATGTGGAAAAAAAACCCCTCAGTTGGGAATAACTTTAATTGGTACGAATGTCCTCTGGATTCCAGTGCCAAATCTAAGCTCTAGAACCACTTGTAGAAGAATAAAATGAGAGAGAGAAACTAAAATGAGAGATCTCTGTTGCTCTTGACCAGTAGTAGTCACCATGTTCCAGATGTGAGTTGTCTATGAGTACAGCCACCAGGAGAAAATAAATGGAAGTCTACATTAACTTCTAAAATCTGCTTAAATGGCTCACCTTCAATTTTTAGGTCTGATACTGTCATTTCACATCAGCTGTCTGTTGAGAGTAATCTTCTGAAACAGATGGTTCTGGAAGAACATGTTGCACTTCAAATGTTTTCTTTAAGAACACAAAAGAAGACAAATCTCACACAATGGATTATTTCAGTGCCTACAAAGGAGAAAAGTTTCAGAACAGTGGTTTGCAGTTTCTGCCTTGTCTGTCAGTTCCACACAACTCTCACATCAGTGCATTTGCTTTCTTTCCCTGGGGCTTAAGTGCTGGGCATTTAGTACTGCTATTGCTATGACTTTCTAACCACATACTGCATGAAAATGCAACATTGGGACCTATTGCCCAGAGGCAGACAGACCGTTTTGGGAAGCATAAATCCATAACATCAGACAGAAACTAAATTGAAGGCAGATATTTGCCAGCTTTTCCCTCTTTTCCACCCTTTTTGACCAGCTGTGCTATTGATCCAGCCTCCCTGGAGCTGTCCACAGCTCCGTTTTCCACGTAGCCTTTACCTGAGTGATATTTATGGTATGCCTTGGGACTGCTGCTTACCAGAGGGAGTGATTTGGCTGACTGTGTATAGCAGGTCTGTAGACCATGACAGGTGCATTCAACACAAGGTGGCTTTCTTACCAGGACTGATTTACTACTACGGTTTTGTTCATGACTGTTTAACGCATTAATTTGAAGGTTTCTTTTTTGTTGTTGTTGCACAAGTGCAGCCTTGTGGACAGAAAAACTAGTGACTGAAACCTTTCTGAAGGGAGCGTTTCTTGTTACGTGTGGGGCAAAGTTGATATCGTAGGCCTTGACCTGTACTCTCAGGAGAACTGTGGTTTGCAAATGTTCAACAACACACTTCTGTCTGAGGTGCATTTCTGATGTTTCCAACACCCATTAGTAGGTCAAAAACTGTCTAGTTGTCTCTGGATACTTCCCAGACACCAAGCCCACCCTGAAAATGGCAGCCTACAAATAACCTTATAGATAGAAAAAAACGAGGACCAGTACACCTGCCTACAGAAACATAGCAGCTATCCAAAGCACTCCCTGAAATGTGTTATATCCAGCCAAACCTCCAGACACTATCAGATTGGCAGTGAAGAGAATATTCTTGATAACCCCACTAACAGCCTCAAAACATTCGGCAAACAAGGCTACTCCTCCAGAGACAGAGATCACAGATGTAAATGAATCTCCTGAAGAACATGTGTAAAACACACTACAATATAAAAAGAAAAACCCTATTAACAGCACTCTTAGCTATCACATTTCACACTAGATTGGAACCTGTCCAGAACATCCTGAAACTACAACTTTTGCTAGCAGATGATCATTTGAGAGAATTTGTCCTCAGAATTTCCCTTTGAACTTTCCAAATTGCCCTTGCTCCACCACTTTATTAGAAGCAAAATTTCTCATGGCAAACATATCCCAAGTGGAGTGGGGCCATGCCAAAGCAATAGATTTAAAACTTGCTAACACATGTATATACTCCATAGAATAAGAGCCCCATTCCCATGCAGAAGAAACCATCAAAGCTTTGCATCCTACCTGTTCTCATTCCAGAACATGATCTATTCTCTCCAAAGCACCAAATGCCCTCATGGAAACTATGTGGGTGAAACCCATCAGCAGACAACATTTTCATGCAGACACTCTGCGAAAGATAGAAACACCCAGTGGGAAAACGTTTCTCACAATACAACCACTCTCTGTTTGACTTCTTAGCCTTGATCTTCAAAGGCATTCCACAAAACATCTTCAAAAGATGAGCTTTGAATGTCAAATTCCTAACCCTACTTCATCCTAAAAATCACAGCACAATAGAGATGCTGGTTTTATGTCAGAATTTCCCCTACACTATAGCCGACACACTTGACATCTATCCCTGTGACACAGCAATTACTGAACCTACCACTTTTGTTAACATACCTTTCATATCCGTGGGTATAAAATACCTTTTTTTAGCTAAATATCAAGCTGATTGATGCAACTCAGTTCAAGCTGCAAACCACATTTCCCCTGTCTTTATTAGCTGGAATGTTGCTTCTTCAGTTTCAGGCCCAAGAAATGTCTTGTCTTTGCTTCTTATCAGTTGCTCTAACCAGGGACGTCATTTCTCCCTACAAATCGCCCCTTGCTTATTTCATTAACAATAGTGTTATTGTAGCTGTGGGGCTAGTCTCACTACCGACACAAACAAAACGTAGACAGCTAACAGGCTGAAGCTGGTCTGTTTCTCCACAAAACACATGTAACATCGACAGCTTGTATTTTTACAGAGAGGCTGGTTCAATCCTTGTCTGCTAGCAAAAATGCCACTTTCTCCAGAAATCCTCCCCTCCAGTAGACTAACATGTCCCATGAGAATGGTCAAGGAGATATCCTTGCTGCTGGACACCAACATCCAGATTTGAATGAGGGAAGAAGAAAGAGCAAGCGCAGTGTCAATCCTAACCTTCAGTGATGCTACAACACAAAGTAACACTGCTTGCTTAACACAAGTGTTGGGCAGTGGTGAGATGCTTTTGTTTTGCTGTTGTTTCCAGTCCCTGTTAGTGGACATCAGCTCAAAATTACTGCAGTTTTAACAGGACAAAAAAAGGCAACATAACCAACCACAGCGACACCGATCCGTTTGTCAACACATAGAAAGAGCAAATAAGGCCAAGAGCAATTCTTTTGAGCTGCAGTTTGGCTGGACTAATGGATGATTACCCTTCATGAATTGAAAGAACCGGTATGACTAGACATATTGGAAAAAGATGGTCTTAATTTATATTATTTAGTCATGTAATCAGAGAGCAGTCTGCATGTGTGTGGGAATTACCATGAAATAGTTCTTGGAAGTTTACTAATCATGTCATCGCTTTTCAGAATTCAGCTTATGCTCGAAACCCCCCTGCAATTTATTAAGTTGGACACTTTGATGCTGCAGGGTCCTCCACCCCAAGACAGGAATATCTACACAAGAGAATTCTGACAGCCCATCTCTCTTGATAGCTGTGCTTTAAGCATGGCTGGATGATTCAAGGGATGGGATAAACCCCCCTGTACAACACCAACTGTAGAAAATAAATTTTTTTCCAGCTCATCATACATGTTACATACGTTGCAGCATGGGGCTGTGGCCCCCTAATAATTCTTCTAAAGCATACAACATGTAAAGTCTAGAGTTTTAGACTGTAAGTGCTGTCTACTTTTCTTCTGTGTGGGCCTTCTGGGACCCTGGGAAGTTTCTCAAGGTGAAAGACAGCAATTTCAACTCTCTGTGAATATCACAGATGCAATGTCCTCACCAGGATTCCTGAATCACTGGCCGTTTCAGACAGTTCATAAGCCTACAGCATGGGTGGATGCTAAAAAGAGCATCTCCTTTCCAAAACCAGAATCTTGACAAGTTTAACTTCGATCAGTGATCTGTCCAGTCTTATATCCTCAAAAAGGTTCCTTAGAGTATCTGGGAGTAGTTCTGAATCTACATATTTATGCAGTCAGCAGGTAGAAACTCCTCCTCGCCGCTGTGAAATCATACATCTCTATTTTACATGGATAAGGTGTGTTATTCCCATTTTAAAGCTGGGTGAAATGAGAAAGAAGAGAACATTTGCCCCAGGGAATCAAAATTTTCCAGCTAAACATAATTTGTCCCCTTGAGTTGTACAACATAGCCTTTTTTTCTTAAGGCTTGGCAAGATGACAGAAAGACTCCTACATTCAGCAGCGCAGAGAGAACAACACTTTATTCTTCATCTGTTGCCTGCAATAAAGATAACCATTCAAGCAGAGCTGTCTGCATATAGAGAGAGATTTCATGGACTCAAGGTCTCTGCTTCCAGCAGGTACAGACCCGGCTGCTAGGAAGGGTAGGAAGGGTTAAAGCAACACTTGGTTCTGTAAGATGTACAGGAATTGGAGAAGACAGAGGAATTTGCTGGATCTTGGAGTGCATGAATTTAATAACTTAAATTATCTCACTCTACCTAGAGAGGACAGGGCCTGAACTATGCACACAGGAGAGAAGACGGAAGAGACAAGTTACCCCGGGCTCAAGTGGACAAAGGTGCAGTGGAGAATTGTGGCTGACCTGGGGAAGTGAACTAAGCTTTTCCTAAGCCCCAACTCACTCCCCAGAAAGAAATATCTGAAAAGTCTTCCCCATGGAAACAAAACTTTTTCTCCTGCTGCTGCAGGAAGAGAGCAGGGGGCTGTTTTCCACTCTACCCCATTTTTTTGCTCTGCAGGTTTGTGCGACTTCAGTTTCACCTAGCCCAAAGGCAGAGACTATGCAGAAACCAAGATACCGTTTTTTCTGTTTCTTGCATGCTGCAATGTGTGACACAATGTTGTGGAGAGCATTCCAGTGAGGCTACTACAAAAGCCCAAGAGGCAACAAGATATTCACAGTACTGTTAGTTATAATTTAGAAATTTTCTCCTGGGAGCAGAAAAAGCCAACAGCAGCAGATCTTTACTTGAAAGAGTCAAGAAAACACAAACAGATAGATCAGCTGTATTAGTTTTCGTTTTTGTGAATTATCTCCAAAGCTTTTAGGGTTAAAAGAGATCTAGAGGCCTTTGCATCCAGTCTTTCTCTAAACTCATGCTCAGCTAATCCATGTCAGCTGCATCTTCCCTTGCCAATACAGAGGTGAGTGTGAGGAATTTCTGCATGTTACTTATTTAGCTATTACCTTTTATGGGTCTCTCTGTCTCCCACTGACTTTCTGGCTGCAGACAGGTTGGCAAGAGGAAAACCTCAAACAATCCTCTTCTGAAAGCTTTAAAATTTAGGCAGAGGAAAGAACAGAGTCTGAAAAAAGAAGCAGACACCTGTGAAGTCTCTGCTTGGACCTGGGCTGCCATTTTCAGGGCTGCAGCTAACACAAGGTATTGTTTCTTTTTAAAGCAGCATCTGCTTATCTCATCGGAATTTGGGAATTCACTGATACTTTTTTTTTTAAATGGAATTTTTTTATATGATTTTCAGTCCTCACTTGCATGTTTATTATGAGGCTTATGTGCAGACATAAAAATCTCATTTTTCCAAGAAGTGTTCATAAAAAAAACATGGAAATAAGCCCTGCCCTTGTGGAGGCTCTGCACAGATGAAGAGCAGCCATGAATGTGGGAGAAAGGGGTTCCCACTTCAGCACAGTGAGCAGTGGCCCTCCAGAGACAGGCAGAGAGTGAGGTGGACAATGATCAACTAACAGAGAAGGGAAGGCTTGTGGAGGTAAGGCAGGAGCTGGGAGGACAGGGCTGAAGTGAATGTGCTGTGAGGGAACTGACTGGAGTAGCAGATCCAGTTACCCAGCACAGGGCAGGGAGAGTCCAAAATTGAACTGTCCAAATTCCTGAAGCATCTAGCATGAGTTGGCTCAGTGTACAGCCTCTTGGACGTGCACATGGGATAGTCCTCATGCTGGGCTACGCTCCTCCAGGAAACCAATCCATGCTTATGAGTTCTGGTTGTGTTTGTGAAGTTACTACCAGATTGTTACTGCTGTGCTGCAAATGCTTCTTTGTTGGTGTTTATTAAGCTTTGCCAAGAAGCATCCATCAGTCTGGCAATAACGATGAGCATTTAAATTTAATGATGACAATGAACATGCTAAGGAGGTGATTACAGCCAGAAGAGTCTGATTTTATACTTACTTGCAAAAGAAGGGTTTGGGGCAATGAAAATAGTGAAAGAGGCTCCACATTATAGGAAAGGTGCACATGGCAAGAAGGGAAGAAGAAACTTCACAGAAAACCATGTCAGAAGGACAAAGTGGTAGAAAGTGTTATTTTCTTGTGGAGAACCTGCATTAGCTGTAAGACAAGCCAGGTCCAGAAAAGAAACCACAGTTGACTAACAACAGATAAGGAAGCAGAGGAATACCTTGAACGGGGTTAGGAACTGCCAGGAAAGACACTGTCTAGAAAGTTAATTCTCATAGAAATGTTAAGCACTTGTTAGTGCTTGAAAGTAAAGAGCAATGCTCAGTTCTGAAACTCTGTGTTAAGCAGATTTCCATGAGACCACTGCAATTATCAATAGAAAGGCAAAAAACCAAACTTATAACCTCAGTAGCAAGGTGAGATTCTGGAAAAATACACATACAGAGGAAATCTGAAGACTTCTAATGGGACTGAGAGCCCTGATGAATGGACCTCAAGATTAAAAAAAATAAAAATAAAAATTAAATTAAATTAAATTTAAAAAAAAAACAACAAAAACAACACAAAACTGAGACGCAGATCATCAGTACCTGTTAAGGTCCCTAAAACAGAAGAACTGCTGAAGACTGCTCAGAGTCTAGAGGCATAAAGGTACTTCTATGTCCCACCAGCAGAAGTGGACCCTGCAGGAAGCTTCCACAAAACTAAGACACTTTGATCCTTCCACTCTCTCCTGCCTGGCTGCAATTGAGACTTCTGAAAAGGCTTCTCCTGGCCCTCCTTGGTAATACTGACTCCAGGAGAAACACTCCTCATGTCAGATCTGTGTCTTTTCAGAGCCATTCTTACAATTGGAGCTCTTTCAATATTTTAGCATGAGTTGTCTAGGCGGTGAAGATCTCATCCAGAACAATGACTCATGTGGGTTACAACCAACACATCCATCACGCGGACCAGAAAAAGCCATGTGTTTTCTTCATTGACAACAGCTTGTCAGCACAACTGACACCTTGGTTACCAATCCCAGCACAAAAGCACAGAGTGAATAGGCCAGAAACTGAAACTTCAGAGGCCTGTCTGCATGGATCTGGGATCTGATGTGTCCTTGGTGAACAGGTTCAAAGCATACTTCTTCAAGGAAGTCACAATACAGTTCTTGCTTTTCCCTGTGAGCACCATTCTCCCCAAAAGTTAGACACCTCCCAACAGGAAGGAGTGTCTTAGAAAGTCCAAGATGAAGGAAAGTGAAAGAATGGAGAGTACCTTCATTGCTCTCTGTGTCTGTGTTAAGAAGTGAGAGCAAGCGCTCTGTTTTGTACAGCATTCATCAATCTGATACCATGGCTGCACACAACTATACAAGTCTGTACCGCTCTTGACTTTGCCTTTTGACTGTGTGCTCACAGAAGGACCTGCCGGCTATTTCTGTTTTTCCTGGAGGCTACAAGCAGTGAGGAAATTCAATGTGTGGAAGCACACCCAAGAGCTGACGATCTCTTGAAACAGAGATTGGCTACAAAGCTGGAGGCTTGGTTTGGCCAAACCTCATCAATCAGGCTTTGTTTTTGCCAAACCAAACCCCACACCAGAAATGGTTTTGGAGTCAGCTTCCATTTTCTTGAAGCCACCAAAGTCCTGAGGTTATTCAAAGGTCTCTCTATCACCCATCAGCAATCTAAACCTTTTTTCTGGAACACGTTTTCTGCAGATTGCTTTGATACGCCAACAAAAGGTGAGAGGCCAAGGTTGTTTGCAAGTTTTTCAGTGTTCCCCAGCTCTGGACGTGCCCCAGATACTTCAGGAATAGCCTTTCAAGTGGTGGTTTGGCCCTCATAGGCACAGGCAGTTCTGGGAGGAAGAGTCTCATGTTCATAGAAAATAAGATTAAGAAACAAAAATATTGAGCAAATGGCTTTGAATCTGGAAAAATATGCTCAAGTTGGGGTGAAAATTCCAGTTGTTCTTAAATGAGCTAATTTGTTCTTTCCTGTACATCAAATGTGGGAAGAAAAGGGGAAAAAGAATAAAAACAAAACAAAAAAACCTTTTCTTTTTAATCTGACAGCTGCTCCTTCTGGAAAAATGGTGGTTTTGTGCTTAAAGTGTTAGACTGGGACATAAGAGGACTGGATTCAGTTTGCTTATGTGCCAAAAAATCCCTGTATGACCTTGGGCAAGACACTTAGCCTTTCCCAGTTCCTTTCGCATTTGCAACTGGGGCTAAGACAACATCCATTCTCCTGCGCATCCAGTCCCACTGCAAGGACTTTGGAACAGGGCCTGACTCTTCCTATACATTTGCGCAACACCTAGAAGAAAATGCGGTTACTCTTCCAGTTGGAGCTCAGGAGTGAGTCTGTGATCCAAGTCATGTTAACATCCATTATAAATTCTGCAGTCCAATTCTGGACTAGAGTTTTCAATTCAGTCTTAAGGCAGTAGGGGATTATAGCATATAAACAAGGCTGTAGATGTCACTCTACACTAACAGGCTTTCCCTCTCTCTACCTTGAGCTGTGTTGTTGGTTTAGGCTACTGTCAGAATGCACTTGCTCACACTTGTGGGGTATTTAGTTCAAGAAAACCCACAGGTGACCTCAGGCTATTTTGGATTCAGAATATATGAAATCTCAGGGGTGTGAAAGGGACTGCCTGCTGAGCACCATTGTGATTTCACACAAGGTACAGATCAAGCTTTTACCCAGAATTCAAGATTTACAAAAAGTTTTTCTGTGTTGGTTTGTTGGTTTGTTTTGAGGTTTTCATTTGGAAAAACACTTGAGTGTGAATTGGGTAGACCACACACATGCAGCAGTTTCTCACCACCAATGATCTGACAGGCCACTTAACCCCTGTGGTTTACAACCAGCACTCACCACACTGTTCATTGAGAGCACTGAGTATCTGCTCATGCTGGGGAAAAAAATCCCTGGGAAACTCCCCTGCTGATGAGATCTTACCCATCAAAATTCAAGTGAAAGACTGGAGTATTGAGTTTGGAGTATTGGGAATGGGGAGACTTCAGGTGGGAAGGAGAAAGTCCATCCACTTCACTGAACCAGAAGCCCTGTGTTATCCAGGGCTGTCTTTCAAACCAAGCACAGCCTGAAGCAAGAAGCAGAAAGGACCACAGGAGAAAGCCAGCCAAGCTTCCCAGGCACTGGTGGTTTTGACAGTTCAGGATCAAGGAACTCATGATGAGATGGTGTTGCTTCAGTCATCGCAGCCATTCCTTACTGAACACAGACAACCCAGGGAGGAAGTTTTTAGGTGACCACCAGCCATTCCTGCAAATGCAGAGAACTTTATGTGTAATAGCTGTAAAAAACACGTAAGTCTGCAACTGGTTCTCTGGGCTGCGCTGAGATTTGCCCACTGTTGATGATGACATTATTTGGACCTTTTTTGCAAAGTCTATATTTGTGTCTTTTCAGGTGGAAGTAAGAGTAATGATGGGGAGACTTCCCAGAATCCTCTCTCTGAAAGATCTCTTAGGACTTGGTCCAGAAGCTGCTGCTGTTTCCCAGGCTGCTACACACTCCAAAGAGAGATGCATAACAGTTTGGACCAGGTGGCCAGCAGTGTGCACAGCTAGGATTTACACAGCCCATGGAGGCAAGAGCCTCATGACTGAGAATATAGGGGGACTTTTCATTGATATTGTTGGTGACAGCCACACTAGTTCAAGCCGTGTGTGTGAGTATTATTGCAATTTAACACAATTAAATAGCTGTAGCACTCAGCCTCCTTTGTGTCAGATCAAGGGGAAGCCCAAACATCTGCCCCAGTCTCTAGACAGACGTTAACTGGTCAACATCTGCAACACACGATTGGCTCTCATGCCCTGGAGATGCTAGAAGGTCCCATACACAGGTAACAGTCCATAAAAAAAAGAAACAATTTGTCCTTCTTCAGCCTTTCCTGGTAGATGTGTCTATGCAGTGAAGCAAGATTTGCAAGGATAGGCTATGTCTTTATTGAGACCAACTCACGCAGCTGCGAAAAAAACCACCATGCTCTCAGGCCTGCCCGCCCTTTGTCAGAGTCTCTGAGGAGGCAGAGTAGCCTAAGCCTCTTGAAGATGCAAAACAGTGATAACACAGTGAGTGCACCGAGACTCCGTGGGGACGTGAGGATCGCACTCTGACGTCAGCCAGGGGTTTTAGGGACTGGAATATGATCCCTTTTTCCTCTCTGCCTGGTTTTACGCTGGGTGGCTAAATTAGCAATGGCTCAGGGCTGTTACCATAAGGTCACTTAGCAGTTAATCTTTTATTTGCAAAGCTGTTCCTTCCCGCAGAAGTAAACACCCACCTTATCAGGCATGCCATGGCAAAGGATGTTGCCCAGCTCCCCACCTGCTGTCCTTCCCCTCATTAGTGGCCCCCTCCCTTTAGCAGCCATTCCCACCCACCATCTGCCAGAACACGCTGCACGCCCACAGCCACAGTGACGCTCATGGACATGGCGTTGTCTCACCAGCCCAGACGCTATCTGGGAACAGCCTGTTCCCTCCAGGGATGGGAATGTGCCTGGCAGACATGCAGTGTGTCTGAACCCCCCTCTCCATGGCAGTGCAGTGCCTAGCCACCCTCTGGAGCCCCTTGAAACTCTGAAGTGCTTTCAATGAAACCACAAGTGATTCATACTGACCACAGAAAAAAAAAGGAAGGAAAGACACAGCCTCTAGGTCAGTGATAGCCTATCCATGTCACAGGCAGAGACCACTGTATGTGTCCCTTTACACTGCATCTCCACTGTCAAGCCCTTTTTCACTGCTCTCCATTAAATCTCCAAGGGCATCCTCAAAGGAGCCTGCCGAGACAAATGCACCTGACTTGATTATAATTCCTCTTCCCTGCTAATGAAGATCTAGGGCCTGTTGCTGTTTTTAATATGGTGGTTTCATAAAAGAGAGGCCAAATGCACTGGTTATGTAAAGTCACGTAAGTCCCATTGAAAAGGCTTCCTGTTTAGCTCCAACGAAGGCACAGAACATGCTGTGAAGCTGTTTCCTTCACTGCTGACTGCTGAAGACTACATGCAGTGGGAAGATTATCTGCTAGGAAAAACTCCTTTCTGACACTGAGGTCCAGAGACGTACATCATCTGAGGATCTGCCCCAAAAACTGCAGGACAAGGAGCCTCAGCAGTGACTGCAGTGAAAAATAGAACAGATATTCCTCCTGCTCAGCAAAGGGAGGGTGTGTTATTACACTTCATAACAGTCATATAATCCTGCGTATAACCTCAAAACACCTCGCACAATAGATCCTGTGCTTGTTTCACAGAGGGTCTACCACAACACTAAGTGTAGTGCTCAGTCCTTATTTGTTTATAGTCAGTGCTCCAGCCATGAAGGAGTCCCTTTTTCACACTACTTGACCGTGTTCCACTCCTCTGATGATAAGGACACGATTAAATGTCTTCCTCCAAAGTCTGGGAGAAGCACTCCAACCTTTTACTGCTAGTATTTCATGTTACTTTCCCAACATTTGCACCCAGATATTTGCATTTTTTCTGAAGCAGAGGCTGGGGCAGGGAATCCCTGCAAGGGGTTACAGACTCCCTGCCATCATGCATAGCTCTCAATGTCTTTGGGGCCAGTAAAGATGTTTTATCCCAGCCTCATTTCTCCACATATGCCTTAAATTCCCATTCATAATTCTGGATTTATTCTACCTTTTTCTCATTTTCACTCTCTTTGCTAAAGCCCTGCTCAGATCATCGAGCTTCACCCTTGCTCTCCTGTTCTCTGCTGTGTAACATTCAAATCCCTCCTTCACCCCAGATTCACACCAACACAGAGGGACAAAGTGCTCACCTGAGCAGTGAAAACGAGTCCCTGTCTCATTCCAAACCTCCATGGGACTTTCTGGTGCAGCTGATGCCACCATTCCTATCCCATCTGACAAAAAGAACAATGTAAAGTGTGACCTACAGCGTGTTACTTGCTCAGTGTTGTTGTCTGCGGGCTAGCAAAGGTTGAGGATCACTGGTCTCAGTAAGACAGTAGTCAGTGTGCGGTAGCAACACACAGACCACAAGGAGTGGCACAAAGTTTCAGCTCCTTCCCGTAGCATATTCCCATCTGGAACTGCTTGGCTGAACTATAACCCCCTATGGCATCCCATGCCCCATTCATAATGTGTTTCTGCTTTCTAGAAATATTAGTTACTTCTTTTTTTGGTACCATCACCATTCTCTTTGATAGAAAAGCCTGCAAAAATTACAGGCTGCTTTTTCCATCCTTGGTAAAAAGTGCTGCAGATCCTGGACATTTTCTGCATATCATCTTTTTATTTAAATTATATGTATCTACTCTAGCGCATAGGTAGCTGTGGTTGTCCCTTAGGGAAAAATGTTCTTTTAGAAAACTCAACCTTTACTTTTCAACCTCTCCACCCAGCCTCCGAAGAATTAAATTTTCTGGCAAATTCCTAGGAAGCAATTGTCCAAAATTCATCAGCATTTAAAAGATCGTTGGAACATCTAATCTGTAAATCCTGCAAATAAAAAAAATACATTTCATTTGGTTGTTCTCATATCAAAATCAGAAGTGCATTTCACAAGAGGTTATTGTTCCAGAAGAATATCAAGAATTTATTTGAATACATTAGGGTCAATAGGTTACAACATGACACAAATGCTCCTGCTATTTGCAAGAGCTCTCTTAAATACAACATACATCAGAAAGCAAACAGCAGTACTGTGTCTGTCTGATTTTTCCACATTTTGGGAGATTATGTCTGATTGCACAATTTAGCGGCTTTCACTGTAAACACTCATTGTGTGTCTACAATGCAGAGAAAGTCTCCCTCAGGTATCAAGTACCACACTACCGGAGCTAGCAAGGCCAAAGCGAACAGCAGCAAACCTTTCCCAAAAGCACCTTCATGTCTTATGAACACAAACAAAGAGTGTTGGAAAAAGGACAGTCAGGAAAAAAGAAATTAACCGCTGTGATCAGAAAAGCTCAGGCTGCTTATGGCTGAAATAGCTTTGTCAGCATTTAAAGAATGGGCTGTGACCTGTTACAATAATTGGAGTTTTGTGCTATAGTGATCACTCAGAAATAAGGAGCTGAACGGTATGCAACGAAAGGATTTACAGCCCTACACCTTTAGTTTTACACTAGTTTTTTGGCTGTTTTTAATTTTGCATTGTGATTATGGGAATTTATTGCTTATAAATTCGAAGCCTTGGCTCTCAGAAGCCAGTGGGGCTGCTAAAACAGCATGTTGTCCTCACAACCTCTCCACTGTCTTCCAGACTCCTCTCCAGGCTGCACCAGTGTATCCCCAGTTCTGTGGGAGAACATCAAAGCCATCCCTGCTCTTGTCACGCCTCAGTCACTGCCAGCACCACTGCCTCAGAGCAACTCTGCAGTGCTGGCCTGCAGAGCCACCAATCCCCACATCCCGTTCCTGCATCCTGCTGACACTGATTTTGTTGTCTTTTATTCTGCTCTTCAGCCTCTATAGATCCCCAACGTTCACAACTTCATTGCACCAATAGCGAGATTTGATCTGGCATTCTGGATAACCCAGGCACTGAACAGTGTTGTTTAGGGACATCTGCAGGTAGAACACTTAGCACTACAAAATTCACACACACACGAAAACGCCTATTCTATGAAAAAGAGCTTAGATTACAAAGACACAATTTTCTAAACTTTAATTAAGCAGAAAAATACAATCACCAACCCCCTTCTCCTGAATCCTACTTCAAAATTTTAAAACAACCCAGGTTTTTTATCCCTAAAGGATAATCACAGCACGGACTACATCTAAACCAATAATTAATCTACTGAAAAAGTCCCTTCTCAAAAATCCCAGCCTGCCCCATTTCAATTGGTGAGCAGAGCTGCATCAATGGATTTAAGATACGACATTGGTTCCCAAGGCTCAAGTGACAACTTCTGTATTTTCATGCATTGTTTAATAAGCTGCTCACTTCCCTTCCCTAACCCAAACTTTATTAAAATTGGGAAGATGCACTCGAGTGTTTTTCCAGAGAAGACAGGCTATTTAGACTTGATACTGAAAAGTGATTCCCCATGGTAACGAAATGAAGAACTGCAAAGTGCTTAGAGAAGACATATTTAATGCCTTAAATTCTTATATTGAGTTAACAACTAGCATGGTCTTGGCTTTAAGGAAATAAATTGATTCTCAGGCTCCCTTATTTCAATATTCCCCCAACAGAATCTCAGCTGTAGCTTTTTTCATTCCAGCAGATGATACAGAGGGGGATTGTTTGCTTTAATTATTTATCTTAATGATATAGTGCAATGGCTACAAGATACCAAGGTGTTTTACAAGGTCATGTGTAGAAGAGTATCCTTGTCCTCATGAGAGCACGTAAGTGTGCACTGTACCACAAGGAGAAGGCAAAAGGCTATAAGGAGGTTATTGCTCCCATAAGGGAGCAGTTATGATGCTCAGAGGTGGCAGAGCAACAGGCAGCCCCAGTGACACAAGAAGACTACAGGGGTGGCAGAGGGCAGGGGTGGATATGACTCTTGGGAGTAGGACAGATCAGACAGGTACTGGGAAACACCTTTTTCCATTCCCGATGTAAATCCTTCCATTCCTGGCCCTTTCTTGAACGATTCCGGGTGTAGTGAATGGCAAATAGACCCAAACCCTGCAGAGAAATGTCCATCGCAGGTGAAGTCCATGAGCATCCTACTCACCTGTGTTCCTTACCACACAACCTGGCACCAGCCGTGCCAACAGCCTCTACCAAGGTCATCCCCTCATTGCTGGGGTCAGCTGCGTGGAAGCAAGATGGGGAGGCCAGGGTGGTTGCTTTGTTCCTAGGCTCAGTAAAGCACAGGAAATGTGTGAGCACGTCTTCCACCAGATACAGACGCTCTGCCCCAGCAGATCTGGCCATATGTTTGGCTTCTAGATGCAGAGGGAGGCAGTCCTTCGAAGCACACACTTCCACAGCCTCCAAGCAGATGCATATGTGCCAAAGCCTCCAAAACCTATTCAGCTCTCTGTACCAGGGCTTCCCACAGGGAGCTGAGCCCCTGTCTGAACTTTGGAGAATCAGAATAAAAAATGTGCAGCTCTTTCGGGGAGCAGGCTCTGAGAGTGCAGGGAGAAGGGATGGCACACCTGTAAAACCCAGTGTACTGCTCCTGGCCAGTATCTTGCACTAGACATGTAGTGGGACTTTCAAGGCAGGACTGCCACCGGAACTACTCTTATAGCATCACTAGCAAAGTGATGTATATACCTATACACTCCTGCCCTGACCATGCATGTATGCTTACTCATGCAACAGTGACAAGGTGTAGGAGTCAAAGAGATAGCAAGATGTAGACTGTCCTCCAAGGCTGACTGAGGGTCCAGAGAACAAGACCTTTGAAAGCACTGAGTTCACTTAGTTTAGAGAAGAGAAAGAACTGTGGATTGTCATAAAAAGTTGCTGCAAAGAGGAACTAAACAGACATTTCTGCAGGTCTCTGGAAGCATTGTCAACTCAGGTTAAACATTAAGAAAGAAACCCTCTTATTGACAGGAGCTCTGGGAAGACACTATTGAGGAGGAAGGTTAAAATTGTCAGGAGCAGGTTAGGGAGAGGAAATCTGCCCATGAGCCAGCAAGATATATTGTGTGGCTTCTTTAGGTCCCTGTCAGTCCTATTTACCACTTTATTCTCAAACTGTGAAGTTGCTTAGCTGTGCTTGGAGCAGGAGAAAGGAATCACAGAGCCTTTTCTTTTCATCAAACTCCTTCATGCTTTGGACCCATTCAGGATCACCTAAGTAAACTATGCAAAGCACAACCCTAAAGACTATGCTTATTACAGGTGAGGATACTTTGAGAAAGAATTTGTACAGTATAGAGGTAAAACCAGTCACCTTTGACTGAATTAGCTTTGGGAAAAACTCTAACCTTCATTTCTGACTGCAACATGTCTGAGCTTTTCCTTACTGCAAGTACAATACACCCTTCCAGAAAAGCCAGAGGCAGAGATAAGACATGGGAGACTTGCTCCAACTTGTTCTATTTACCTTGCTCAATTTGAGGAAACATTCAAATATCAAAACAGACTATATCAAGGACAACTCTGGCTTTAGAGTTATACTTACTCACAGATATTAATCTAGAAGGTACATGGGGAGTTCATAAATAAAAAACAATAGGCTTCATACTCAGCATAGATAGAGATTTCATACCTGGAATGAAAACATAAGCAAGTAGGCATAAGCTGAAGTCAACAAGGGCTTAGATCAACTGAATAACTGTGAATTTTAAATCAGAAGGGCGCCTATGAGCTCTCATCTAAACTCCTGTGTATACAAGCCAAAGAAGTCAAATGCAGCTTTTAGCATCCAGCTAGTATGTTCTATTGAAACTAAGGCAGAGGTTTAAGAAGGCATTCATAAAAGATTCCAAGCTTAGGAAATCCCAACACAAGCCCAGGAAATTTGTTATAATGATTAATCACCTTCCATTGTTTAAAAAATAGTAATCTGAAATTTATTTCTAGACTAAATTTGTGTCAAATTTATTTCCAGCTGCTAAATCTCATCATGCCTTTTCTGCTAGGTCAGGATTATCCTAAGTCAACTGTGGTCAGGAAAGCACTCAACAGCTTAATGGGGCCATACTGTAAAGAAAAAAATTGTTATGCTAAAGAGAAAAATAACACATCTTATCTAACCCACTTGCTGTGCTGCCTGTGGCTGGGGACTTGGCCAGCTGGGTGAAATACCATGGTATGGCCAAGGTGGAGTTTCCCCAGAATGATTTGTGAATGAGAATTGTTTAATCAATGCTGCAGGTGATGAGCACGAAGCAGGCTGCCAGTGATGCATTTACACTGGTCTGGTCTATAGTTCCTTACATCCAGCAGGAGCTTTTGGAGGGAAACACCACTGTGGTATTTTATGGCCCTAGAAATGCCATTTCCCAGTGATGTCTTCCCCAGCCGCAGCCTACCAACTATTCTCCATAATCTCATTTCTGGTCTGGTCTGATAAAATGCTGGTTATCTCCTGATCTGTGGGGCAGCAAGCAGCGGAGGATGATCTGGAGACAGAGGGTTTCAGAAATGTCCCCAGAGAGAGGACCTGCAGCAGCCCTCAAGGCAGCATGGAAGCATCCCAAGGTGCCAGAATTCTGAGAAATTTGACTACTTAATAATTTAACCTCTTTTTTTCTTCAGTGTTTTGCTTTGAATAAAATATGATGGGGAAGACTGCCTGGGACTGGCTTCCCACTGTCAGTACAAAGGAGAGGCAGATATAACTTGAATTGGCTCGCACTACCACAGTGAGCCTCACTTGTGCTACAGCCCTTCAGCAGGTGAGAAGAGGGGTGGAGATGTATGCAAGTCTATGCTGAGGATGACAAGGGCGTGAAGCTTGTAGCTGGATAGAGCAGGGCAGAAGGGGAAAACAACTGTTCAGCTGCAGCAGTATCGTTATCAGGTGCCCCTTTTCTGGGTTGAGGCTGTCATCTCTTAGACAAAACTCCCTTGAAAGCACTTGTTGAAATAGGAAAGAAATTACAATTAGGTGTTGAATACAGTAATAGCAGTGAAACTATAAATAACACAGTAAGAGTATACATGCTATGACTCATTGTAACATTGACAATTTTAATAAAAGTAGATCTCTATATTAGTTTCTATATAAGAAAGGGCAAGAGATAGGCTATAATCCTACAGTGTGACCTACTTGGGACATCTCAGCGCTATTTTCAGTTGCACAGTCTTTGCTTTTGGAACTGGGGAAGCATCTTCCCAGCACTGAAGATGCCCAGCACCTGCCTGGGCTCAGACATGTGCCTGTTCTGAGTACCCACACACCACTGTGACTGGCTGCCTGCAGCAGCTTCCCTGCAGGGAGATGTCCACCCATCCATCCTCACGAAAATTTAGCTGATTCACTTCTTTCTTCCATGAGAAGGCACAGGAAGAAAGAATGAAGCAAGGGGCTAGGAGAGAAGACTTAAGGATATTGGCTAATCAATATTCAGGGAGGATCATACAAGTAGCTAAGACAGGAGATTATATTAATATTTTCATTTAGAAATACAAGTACTGGGAAAGGGATGAGTTTTTCTTTTAGATCACATGGAAAATTCATCTTCCCTGGGTGTCCCAGGGAATACGAGACTAGCAGAAGAGATCTATCCTGCTGCAAAGTTTGGTGTTTGTCTGAATACACAGATTTGGACTGTGCTGATCCCTGCCAATGACACTCAAGTCAGACCAGACTTAGCTTGATCTGTGGCTCCCAAGGCATAGCTCTCTGGAAAGGCTACAAGTGCTCATACTCTGACTTGTAAATGGAACAAATTTCCTCTGGCATCATGAAGAAAGCTGAATCTCCTTAATGTCATTTTAACAGAGTTGCTTTTTAAAGCATAAACACCCGCTCAAAATTAGTACAAATGTTTCCTTCATCGGTTTGCTCTGACACTAATGGGTAAAACATATTTCCATGGTGCATATCCAGCATTCTCACCACACGGCTCTCCTGTCACTAACAGCAGCCGATGTGCTCAAATGGACAATTGGCAATAAATAAAAATGACAAAAGCAAATTACAAAAGTGGGAGCTGTGGCCTGGGAAATATTCACAAGCCAGAGAGGCAGTACAGTCCTTTCCCCTTTAGGTCACCAGTATCCACTAACACCCAGTTTGTCAAGGTAGGCTGACTCACTCTTGTCCTTGGGCCTGGAGGACTCCTACAGAAATGCAAGGCTTGTAGCCAGCAGGAGACCCCACTCCCCTTTCTGTGGGCTGGTATTTATTTCTTTTCTACAGGTCTGACATACATTTTTCCTCTCCTTTTTCTCATCTGACCTAATTTGTAAAAAAGGAATGATATTCAGTGAAAACACATCTTGAGTTATCTGTATAAGCAACTTCACAATGCAGTGCGGCCTATGCATAGCTATATGATAGTGTTTCTAATTGGTGGCATTTGGCTTTGCACAGTAATAAAGCTGTAGTATCTTCCAATACTCTGGTCAGCATATTCACCAGGAGACTTTTCCTTTCAGTTCTTCCAAGCTCCATGCAAAAGCTCTCCAAAATGGAGGTGAACTGAATGTTCTCGTAACAGGAGCTTTTAGTCTCTGTGGTTGGTTGAGTGCTGAGGTGTGTGGAAGATCAGAGCAGATGTTCTTGTGGACGAGTTTGGACTCAGCTTCTAAAAAAGGGTTTGCCACTCTGGGCCTGAGCTGGAAAACCAAGGTGTTCCCATCAATCCTTCCACTGTGGCAAACAGTTCCCAGATAAACAAATAGTTTGCATAATCTCCAAATAATTGGCTTTCACTTACATGTCCCAGGATCTGCTTTCTCTTTAGCTGTCTTTGGGGAAGGAAACTCTTTGCTGAGGCAGGCTATCTGCACTTCCATCTCTTTGTATACAGTGTAGATGACAACTTCAAGAGTCGTCACACCAGAGATAAACTGAGCACTCCATGTGTGACTCTACAAGGCCATCTCTTAACTTCCTTCAGGTTCATTATGGTAAGTCTCCCTTTTTATACTGCATAAATAAACAGGAGAATAGGCAACTGAAGCACAAAGACTATTATCCTTAGTAAAGGACCAATATCATCCTTGCATCATTTCTCTTTTTGGAAAGTCCAATTGTCTCCTGTAGTAGTTTATAAGGTTGTAATCATATGGGCTGATTTGTTTTGCTTTCCTGGGGTAAAAAAAAAACAAATCAAAACAAAACAAAACAAAAGCCACTGAAGACTATGTAGTTCTCAAACGCTACAGCCTGTGATCTGCCATTAGCAACAAGAAGAGTAGTGATAAGTAATAAGAATAAACTACTAAGATCCAGACTCACACAGGCATACGAGTACCCTTATTTAGATGCTCATGACAACTGAAGTGCCTAATGCTAGCTAGAATAGTTTTAAGAAGAAACATTTTCATGAAACTTGGTATCTGGAGAAAGGGTGTTAAATCAATGTTTGCCATTGTAGAGGGAAAAGAAATCAAGAACTAGCCAAACCAGCTTTCATATTCTCAATAAGAAACTCATTACAATATTCTGCATATATGTTGTAAATGCAGCTACTTCTCAAGATCCCAGTGGAGATTAGCTTTTCATTCTTGTTTCTGTGTAAATCACTAGACTGTTGCATTCTATTATAGCAGTACAGAACTAATGTTAGCTTTTCAAACGTTGGCCTGTTGTCTCAATGACATTAAGCAAGATTATTCTAAGACTAATATGTCTTAGTTTGTTTTCAACACCCAAGATTTGTGATTTTAAATTATACCATATACAGCCAAATCTTCGAAAAGAAATGTGAAAATGCACTAATTAATAGGGAAGTGGAATAAGAAAGATAAACAACTAGTTAGAATATAATAAACAATTAGTCAGAAGATAATACCTCTATGCATCAGTGCGTTCCAGAGAAAATTAGCTCCTGTTAATGTTGGTAAGTCTTTATAGGGGGTTATTTCAGCTCTGGGAGATGTCACTGAGGCCTCAATAGAAACTGTCAAGGGATGAAATCTAGAGGCATGCTAAGAGAATAGTCCTGGAGTTCTGTCTGGCTTGAACAACTCTTCCTTGACTCCTTTCTGGGGAAGGACTACAAGAAAAGACTGAGTTTGAGCACATTTATTATCATACCTTGAGAGTGAACTCACCAAGCAAGAAGCAGGAAAAAAGGGAAGACTAATTTGCTCTCAAAGAGTCTTGATTAGAATAGATATTTTCAATTATGTGTGATAGTTTTGTCTGAATATTATATGGATCAAAGTAATTTAATCTGTCAGTCAGATCAGGTCTTCATCTCACATCTGGAAGAGGAAAAACAAACAAGAAAATGGAAGGTGCTGTTCTCAATTATAGTCCTCTAGGCAAATAATAATTATTAAGTTTGCTATTATTAAGGGAGAAACCTCAGAATGATCCACAGAAATTGTCTATTAGAAACATTGGTGTGTGAATTTAAGTTTAGACATCAATAACGTACATTTCCTAAGGGAAACACCCAGGCAGAACTGCTTGTGTTCTTTTATTTTCCAATTTGTTTTGACAATAAAAGGCATTTCAGCACAGAGGGTATTCAAGCTGTGGAAAAATTTGTCTCTATTGACATTTCTGGCATTTCTTTAGAAAACACTGCACCACCTTCTGTCCACCAATCCAAGTTAAGGAAATTGTTTTCAGAAACCCAAACAATTTATCCTATTACTCTTTTACTCTCTATATTTTTATTTTTATTTTTATTTTTATTTTTATTTTTTAGAGAAGAAAAAAATGTTTCTACCAGAAATTAACTTTGAGATTGTCAATTTTTGGAAGTAATTAATTCACAGGCTTTTATTATGCCTAATTACAAGTGATGGGACGAGAGGAAATGGCCTCAAGTTGCTCCAGGTTTAGATTAGATATTAGGAGAAATTTCTTTACTAAAGGGTTATCAGGCATTGGAACAGGCTGCCCAGGGAAGTAGTCAAGTCACCATCCCTGGAGGTATTTATAAGATAGGTAGATGAGGTGCTTAGAGACATGGTTTAGCAGTGGGCAGGTTATGACATGATAATCTTAAAGGTCTTTTCCAACCAAATGATTCTATGATTCTAGTAAGTATCATTTTTAAGAATTCCTGAGCCATGGAGCTTCAGTGCATCAGAGGAACCTTTATAGATAATCTTCGCATTTCTGGGTTGTAACTTAATTTCAACTTTGCCCCAACCTGGCCTTAGGGATGTGAATGCTCACATTTAGAGAAGGTGCCAGCTTACAGAAATTAACTTCTGTGATACTGCATAGGAAGAGTGAAAGCTAGAAAGAGTTGTAGGGTAGCAGGCACACCGCAGAGATGAGTTCCAGCACAGAAGTCTAGAGGAGTAGGGTTTTTTAGGTCACTTTCATAGCACTTAAAATTAGCATTTAATGAAACAGAGCTCTGCAGGGCTCTAGCAGTTTTCAACCAACCAGCAGGTTCAATGAGTGACTTTTAAGAAGAAAAAATGGCTAAGAAAAACTAGCCATTATAATTAGATTTAAGTAGCTATACAGGAGCTTGTAGGAGAAAGGGAAAATCCACATGGGTCCACAAGCTCATAAGGCTGAGGATCTGAGCAAAAGGCTCTTTTGTCAGAGTGGAAGAAACAGCACAGCCACCTGGAGCTACATCAGTCGCAGCTTTGCACAACCGAAGCCTTCACCCCCCCTTCTTTTCCATGTTCCGCCAGCACAGATTTCTCTAGGCTGCTGTCAGAAAGAGAGATCTCGCCATGAAATACTTTCCTTCTACCATGGCAGGGATCCGCCGAGCAATGTCTCCAAGCCATGTGGTGTGGCAAAGCAACCCGGACAACCTTATTTGACTGACCAGGAATCCCATGTCAAGACTTTGCTCTGCATTCATCTCACTGGAATGAACAAACCAGCCCTGATTCTGTATAAATGACCAGGGGATTATGCAGGCTCTTGGATACACCCATTCATCACATCACACAGTCCTGCTAAGGATAGCAGCCTGGTGGAAAAGAAAACAAAATCAAACACTCCACCATTTAATGAAACTCAAAGTTTTCAATGTGCCCACCCACAATGGGGCCAATCCAAACTTGTATGAGTTCAGGACTGATGTTGGCCTTACACACAATGAGTAGGTAAACTTGGCACCTTGCTGCTTTTCAAAGACTTTGGGTAGGTCAGCTGGATGCTCTTGTTGGGAGACAATGCAGCCTCTTTGAACTCATCTATTGGAGCAGAGGTCACCCTGATGTGTAAATAGCCTTTCACTGTCTTTCAGAGGTGCTCTGTCCCAACTTATTTAAATAGGAGTGAAAAGTCCTTTCTGATCATTTACTCTATCCTACAGCAGAACATGGGCTTTTCGGCTTCCACCACTTCTTCTGTCAAGCCCACAAACTTCAAAACTGGGTTGGCAGCTACTGAACTTTCTGTATAGATGCCAAGTGATGGAGGATTTAGCACATCCTTTGGCATATAACTGCTTTATCAAACTTTCTAAGGAAAAAAAAATGAAACAACATCACCACCACTACAATTTAATATTTGTAGACTTCTGGCCTCTGTGTCTGGGACTGGATCCTGAAATTTCTTCAACTACTCAGTTACACTTCCAATTTTTCTGCCTGCACATCTGTTTATTGGCAATGCTCAAGTCACCCCTTAAACTTTTTTTGTCATAAAATAAGTTTATCTAGCTCCTGTATTATCTGACTGCAAGGCATATTTTCCACATGTGAAACTGATACCGACTTTAAATTATAGGTATAATGGTCAGTGCCACCAGAAATTAGGCAATTCATTAGGATGCTTCTAATGGTTTAAAATTGTGCCAGAATTAAATAATGACAAATTAAAAAAAACCCTGCTTAGCCATGTGGATTCCCACAGCAAAGTTTGTAGGAAGAGGTAAGGTTTTTAATTAGACCAACTGATATAGCTGGAGCAGGCACATGCTTCCAGGCATATGAGCTTTTTGTCAGGTCTGAAGTACAAGAAAAACACTTCGGGCTAAATACAGGTTGAGAACAAGCTGCTTTGAGTTTAACTTTATTATGTTAATCAGTCAATTTGAGAGAAAGGTGTGCTTTGTGTTGTAATTCCTCAGCTCATTACATGTGGAAGAGTTCTTAAATTCCAATGTGCTGATACGCTTAGGACATATTTTATTGTACAATTTGCTCATCATTGAGCCTAATAAGGAGAACACCAGGAAGTGAAACAGTAGAAGCAAAGTTCAGTCGATGCTTATCACAATGCTACAGCGTCTGGTTGCTGACGCTGTATTTAGGAATGCAGACCTCTTCGGTCACTCCAAACACCTCCCTTCCCCTCCACTAACAAAACTGTACTCATTGCTAATAAAAGAGAGATTAAGGAAATTGGTTTGTGATAATCTAAATGGACAAGCCGAATTTCATTTTACTAGCTTCACTGACACTAATTTTAAAGCAACATTGTCTGTGTATTCCAAGGACAGGAAGACCCATTAGATCATCTCCTCTGACCTCCTGCAGAGCTGCACGTTGTATTGTTTAATAAAAGCCAACTGTACAGAGCAGGTGCTCCAAACTAGACCCCCTCATTTCTCAGTCTGTTTTGAAGCCTCCTGTTCTTTTCCACAGTCACTTAAACCTTTGCATGTTGTAGTGCTATACAATACGCAGACAACGTCCTGATCTGAACTCCTTCAGGGTGCCAGTATCAGAAAAGCAAATATTTATACAAACGGTTGTGATTGTTAGTGTAAATAATGAGGCAATAACAGTGGAGCAGAGAGATATTTCCTGGAGGTTTAATGCCTCTCCAGGAGGAGCTGATGCCCTGAACTGATCTTGGTCAGCTATTAAATGTCTTGCCATTGTCCATAAATAGATCATTGTTGCTATTGTTATATAATGAAAACAGAAGATTAAATATACATTTAGAGCCCTGTGGCATATGGCTTGCTTTCTGCATCACAATTATCACATACATCATGGAGAATAAATGTTTCCAAGGCTCGAGCCCTGAATGATCAGATTATTTCTCCAAAATCCACCATTTCTTGTCAAAATTCCTCCTTGGCTCATGAGCTTCTTGCTTTGCATGACCTGCTGTTTTCCTCAACACAGGAAAAAAGACGACTGAAGGAAGGGCTTTGTCCTGAGGTCCCATTTCTGTCTCTCTGAGTAATGTTACTGTGGGACCTACAGGTCACCTGGCAACATTATGGGAGTATTTAATTATCCCTGGGAAATGCCGTGTCCCATTGCTGTGGCACTGATGAGCAAACCACATAAAACTCAAAGATTATTTTGAAAAGAAATCTTTTAAAATCTCGGACATTTCTCTGAGCGTAGTCTGGAGAAATCTTTTGTGCTTCTGCCAGTAAAACCGTTTCACAGATTTTCAGTGTTCCATCTATTGCTTTGATCTCTTTTTTCCCATCTCTACTTAATCTTGCTGGTCACAGGAAGCAATGAAACAAAAAAAACCATTATCTATAAAATGGCCACAAACCACAACAGTTATATTTCCCTGTCATATTTCTGGAACCAGTGCATTTTTGCACTTCCCTCTAGAAACAGCCTTTGAAAGTCTGATAACTTCAGGTTCATTTGGACCAAGATTGGCCAGACCTCTTTCACACCTTGACATGAATCAGTATCCCACATCACAATTCGGAAGGACCAGAGTCTTTTTCCTATGCATGTCATCTTTTCTTTAGTGTCAGACCACTGGATCTGTGTCATAACCACACAAATATAAGGCTGTTTCTCATCCTGTTTTTCCCCACAACTGGCTGGTCCAGCTTCAGAGCTCAAAGGCAGAAGCGGAAGAGATGGAAAAGAGCTACAGACAACACTCATCTCTCAACATTAAGTCAGCAGTTCTCAGTTTAATTTCAGGATGGCACAACTGAGCTCTTGGAATCATGTATGCACATACTCTGTGGGCACAGAGAGATTTGTCATTTTTATAGAAGGCTGACATATATTTGGAAGCTGTAAGGCTGTGGCCATCCTCTATCAAAGGCTGTTTCATTACAAAACACTGTAGTGGTACATTTATAGAAACAACATACTGCACTCTAGCTGCTGTGGGTAAAACCAAATACCCTCTCTGCCTTCCTAAAACAGCACAAACAACACAACCTTCCCTCAGAAGGGCCATTTCTATAAAAGAAATAAAGAGGAAACCATTGCGCTGGAGAAAGAAGTCAGGGACACAGAAGCAATGTTTCCAACCTAAAGCTGTCACATGAGGAGGTGGGGGACAGAAGGCAGCAACCAGAGGGAATACTATGTGGCTATGTAATTTGCTAAACTGAGGTGGACACAAGGTAGGAGGTTGATGGAGGACAGACATTTATTTTAGAAAGGAAATCTGAATCCCATTGGAATAGCCACAGTGGAATGAATCCAGCCAAGAAAAGTGGAACAAGGTTCATAAGTAACAGGAATCTTGGGTCAAGCAGCAAAGGACTGCTGCAAAACCCGTCTGAAGAGTAGAAGGAGGCTTCCAAAGGGACATGAATATGAGAATACCACAAGGTCCCCAGCCTCCCAGGAACACAAGGATGTCTGTAACTATCTAACTTACTCTCAAGACAGTGCTTGACATCTCTTCCAGCTTGCTCTTCTGGTCTTCTCATTTGATCTGTGATTGCCAAGGGTGTCCAGATCTGCCTCTCCAGTGTTTTAAAGCTGCTACCACACCTTGCCCATCACCGCAGGACACAGACTCTTTGTCGTACCTCTCTTTTCCAGTATAGCAGTTCTACTGTCTCCCTTCCACTCACACTAATGCTCTCATTAGATGGCAATTTTGAGTATGTTTAAATATGACAAATTTATCCTCCATATGATACCCAGAGAAAAACCTTTTTTTCCTGGACCAGTTTCCTCCAGTATAAGGATAGAATTTATTTTTTTGTGAGGAGGGACAAGCATTAAAATGTCACAGTATCATAAGGAAACTCATAATAGAGATCTAATTTTATAACACAGACCAGAGAAAGTATGTTGAGTACTTGCACAAATATGTGAAGTTTTAACTGAAGTTGATTTTCCCAAGTGCAATCACACTTGAGTATATTACTTCCATACCAACCCCTTTGAAACTCTGTGGATATGCAGTCAACCAAGTAATTTCAGCAAGAATTTCCTGGTGGCAACTAGCTGCTAGACTGCATTCATGTTTACATGAGTGGGTCTAGTGGGTCCCCTGCAGGATGGGTCCACTGCAGGGTGTCATTTACAGGAATGACAATCATGTATACAAATATGAACACACACACCATGCACTTCAATGTTTACCTTTTTTCCACATTTTTGTCTTTCATATTAAAAAATAACACAAGAAAGCCACTACTTTCATAATGCTTCCACTAGTTCTCTCATACCCACAGAAAAAGATAAATATAGTAAATACATAAACAGCTTTGATAGTAAAGGATGATTTAGGAGTTGCATCTAGATGTGTCTGTCTACCCTCAGCTGTTTTTTGGAAAGTCCATCCTTCAACCATTCCAAACTCATAAAAATCATCACTCAGATCATCTATGTCAATAACAAGATTTGCAAAGGATAAAATTAAACACAACATATAGGTTTCCTACGGCATCTTTTACTTAGAGATGCTTCTCTTTGAAGGAAACCTAAATGGTTAAGGGCCTGAAAGGAATTATTATTCTTACAAGAACTTTCAATCTGAGAAGCCATCCTTCATCTTGGGAATTTGTTTCAGATGGGGACCAAGCAATAATTACCATCCTCCTCCACAGACTTGTCTGGTAATAAGAAACATGTGCACAGCTGGAGGGGTGTGAGGTTGGGATAGGACTGGCAGTGGAGATGTGCACGTTCAAGAGCAGATGGAACTCTGCTTTTTATTAAAAGAGAAGAAGTAGTAGATTCAAAACACCTGGCAGAAAGGTGCTTGCTTTTCCCTTCTGTCTCATGAAAGCCATTGTGACTGTGGAGGCACTAACTTGCCTCAAAACAACTCAAAAGTAAGGGGAAAATGTGTAAATAAGAAAAAAAAATAATAGAAACTGAAGAAGTTTCTGTAATAACTGGGAGGGACTGGATAATTAAGAAGCAGAACTGATGCTTCTCAACTGCACTGCAAATTTGCAAATTTTAAAATAGAATAAGTTAAGATTATCTTGATTTGGAAAAACTGTGCCATTATCTTGGAAGTAATCTAACATAATTTTAGAAAAATCCATTAGCCACTTTAGACATCATGGCTTACCAATGTCCACACCTAGAGAGCCACTCTATGTTTATCACTCTATACGCCTAGAGATAGCCCAAATAATAGAGCAAATATAAAACAGCCAGTTGGCCAATCCTTTGCATACCAGAGGTTTTGAGAAGCTGTGCACCAGTTTCCTGAGGCAGAATATAATTTATCATCAGAAAACAGAACAGACGTTTATCAACTGTTGGAAATAACTGGGAAGCAGTCATAATGGAGATAATGAGCTACAATTCCATAGAAGAGGCTGAATCAGAAATTCTCACTTCTACAGAAACTTCTGTGATATAAAGATTTCCATAAAATGGCAAAAACCACTCTGAAAGGAAACTCTGAGCAGAATTCTTTTGATGAAAAATGACTCGATATAAAGAAAAAATACAAATTCTGAAAAGAAGCTTTTTTTTTCAAGTTTTCCATCAGATTGCCTTGGTTTTTTTAAAGATCTATCCAAAACTACTCTGCTCTGTGGGATGATCCCCAAGTACTGATGAATGCAACAACATTACAAGTAGAAAGCATTCAGCATGTTATGATCTTACTCTTTTTCTACCCTGGGTGAAAAGACACTCACCATGAAGAAGCGATCACAGTAATGACACAATATTCCTTCAAGGACAGGTGTAAAGAATAGATGGGTGTTACTCCCACACCACTACTCCTGCAACCTCAGAGCCAGTTGCCTGAGCTAACTCTGGTTCATGCACTCATAACTCGCTGTGATTAATATTGCACATTTCTTTGTCCTTATTACTGACCAAGGTCATAAATCCCAATTATGGAAGACAGTCGAGTTCAAGCTGCTGCCATATTTCACAGCAACGCTAATGCAGAAGTTACCAAAGGTCACCTTGGCCAGAAACCAGGACTATGGCACAGTAAACCTATATCTTCACTATTCAGTTGCAACGCTTTTCAGGCTGAATGAGCTTTGATTACCCCCTATCAGACCCCCAAGCTGCATTCTTCTTCCAGAGCCAGAACAGAACTGGGATACCTGATCTGCTGCCTTGTGAGTTGTGAAACACGCTGGCAAAGCATGTGTCAGCCCCTTCACCAGAGGTTAAATGAAATGGCAGCCATTCCTGCAGCTCAGGAAGCCGAGGGGTGAGCTGTGGTACAGGGAGAGGGAGCCCTCTGAATATATAATTCAGCACAGCAGTTGGCCTATACAGAGGAAGACTACAAGTCTGGGGGTTTTTTAATTTAAAAAAATATAAATAATTCCTTTCTTTTATGCAGACTCTGAAGACCTAGCCATTTAAATGCACCAAGTCTGTATTGAAGACTTGCTCATGTGAAAACCCCAAAGCTCAGGTAATGATAGAAAAAATTGCTTTGAGACACACCTAACAACACACTTTTAACTTGTTATTTCCAAAACACAGAAAGAACACAGCTTCATAAAGTAAATCTGAATTCTTCTATGTCTTCACCTTTCAGGCAATATCTATACCGTAACACTCTTTCAGAGTTTAGTGCTCATCGGAAGCAGATACCAAAAAGCTTATCATGCCCCAGCTGCTTCACGACAGCTTTGGAAGCCAATTTCCCTGATAGCTGTGCAGAGAAGATGCAATCCCCTCCTTTGTACTGCTTTATGTGGTGTGCACTCACATAAAGGGGACGTTACCAATTCTTTTACATTTTCTGAACTTTCTACCAATGGTTACTCAGTATTCACTGGACATATGCAATCTGGAAGGGCTTCTTCCATAGTAACTAGAAACTCAAAGGATCTCCACGTATGCATACAGCTACGTTTCATATACACTGGCTGCAGGATGAGACAAGTTCCTGCCTGGGAATTCTGATCAGAAATGTGGGATGTGTAAGTTTGGGTTTCACATTATGTGACACTTTCTATGAATTTCAGGTGTGACAAAGTGCCTTCTTACTACACAGAGTCCAGTCTAGAGTTGAATGTCTCAGATGAGAAATCCCTATAACAGATTAATACCAATGCAGCGGAGTTAGGAATCATCTTGTTCTTGTCCCCAGTTACACAGAATCACAGAATATTAGGAGTT
>NW_010165067.1:914-20119 GCF_000695765.1 Mesitornis unicolor | reverse complement strand
AATATATATATATATATCCCTCTGTGTGAGGGAGGAAGACAGCACGAGTTTATTGCCACTTCACCCTTCTGAACACCCTCAATGCAAGAAGGAGCCAAGCCCAGGGCAGCGCACGGGAGGGGACAGGAGAGAAGTGGCACAAGAGGGCAGATCACCAAGGGAATGAACACGACACCAATTCAGGCTTAATTGGTACGGCAAAAAAGCAAGTTGATGCAACGGGTAGCAGAGGGAATAAAGACACTAACTAGGGCACATGACAGGCACCAACAGCAAAAGCTGCATGCCAGTTTAGGTGACAAGAAGATGGTGTGGCACCAGAGCACAGAATGGGAGTCAGGGGCACACGTCTCTGTTTCCAGTGCCTCAGGGACACGGGGTAAGGTTTGACCTCTCTGCCCTAGGTCCTGGTTTCACCATACAAACCGCCCACCAATACCCCAGAAACTGATGAGGCTTAAATAATGTTTTTAAGCAGGGTCAGCTCCCTGCCCGCCTCAGAACACAGCTCCGCAAACAGCAGGAAAAGGGATGTGCATCCAGCACCAGCGAACTCAGGGACACCGAACCACAGCCCATGTCCCCTTCTGACAGTACAGACAGGGGCTTTTTTTCTCAAATAAGCAATTTAAGAGGCATAAAACCAGTGCATGGTGAAAGAAGCAATGTCCTCTGAACGTCTCCAATGGGCCACTTTAATATAGTGAGATTCCCACTCTGCATGTGCACTGCTCCATCTTCATATCGTGGATCGCAGAGTCCCAAAGGGTTGCTTCAGAGCTGCTACACACTGCTTCAATTTCCAGCAGATCAGGTAGAGCCCTCAGACTGTAAGGAGATCACTGATGTAGCCTTCACTTGAACAAAAACCCGCTCAGAAGCTCTGAGGTCTGGTCTGTAATTTGAATTCTCCCCGGGACAGAATGCAGCTCCACAGCCTTGTGATTCCTCCCAGCCCTGAGCAGAGAGGGAGCGGAGAGAGGAACAGTGTGGAAATCCCAGTATGTGGTGGTCTGCCCAGCACACAGCACTGCTGGTGGCCCACAGAGAACTAGCAGACCCCACGATAAACAGACAAAACCCACCTGCCAGGTCCTACAGGTCCTGCTTGCTGCAATGTTGATCTCTATCATTATCGGTTCATGGTTGGTAAGAGCACCCTAACAGCACTTGCTCAAGTCTGGAAGGATTCATCTGTGCTTCCTCACAAGATACTATGAGATTAGGGAGTCAGCTGAGGTCTGTACAGTACAGCATCCTCCTCAAAGAATGGGGGATGCGAAGGAAACAGGAGAGATCACTCGAGAAAAGAAATTTTAAAAAGACAAAAGAACGAGCCAATACATCTTCAGTGCTGTACTTGGAAAAGAGAAACTGCTGGACAGAACTGGAATTAATAGCTTCAATAAGACAGCACTTTTAAAAATTATTATTGTCCAGATGTTTCCCCTTCAGACTTCTCCCATTTAAAAAGAAATGCAAAAGCCAGAAGCCTGGCCAGCTCCCACCAACAGCAGTTACAACCCCTCTGCTGATGGACCATGGCTTTGGCCCCATCCTAGCCTAGAGCACTTGGACATTACTGTGTTCAGTGGTAATATTTATTTGCTGGTTTAGTTGGGGTCTGACTTAGCACATTTCCCAATTACAGAGAAGTGTCAGAGCATGGAGCACACTGGCAGTCCCAACAGCACAACTGTGAGGACATTTGGAACTAGATTTGAAAAACAAAGTGTTTTTAAAAAATAGTGGGAGATTTTAAAACAAGTTTTGGCCACAAAACAAGATGATGGAGGAACTGTTTGGTTTTAGAAAGGCTGGATCTCAAACACTGCAAACAGCCTTGTAACATCAGAGACATCACTGGCCTTGACACACACTGCCTTTGGAGCTCTCACTTTTCCCCCTGAAAAGTTTGTAGCCAGGCACATAACTCACCTCCCTTAGAGCCCAGGGTTTGGTTTTGTATCCTCAGACCAATGGGAGTAACATCAACACGCCATTATTTTGCAGTCCTGTGTGAGGAACACCCAGGCACAGCCTCATCCTGCAGGGATCCAGACTGTTCTTAGACCCCTGGCTCCTCTTGGCTGTCAGAAAGATGCTCTGTCCCTTGGGGATCCAATCTCTCGGTGAATTTAGGGTGAGACTTGCAGGACTCAGAGACTGAGGTACCCTCGACCTGCATCCGCAGCCTGAAGAGCACATTCATCCGTTGTTTGTTATAAAACTGCACAGACACTGGCCTTCCAACCCATGGGAACACGAGGATGCTTCCATTACCTCAGTGGTGGTTAACGCTCCAACAGCCCCACTTACACGAAAAGGGAAAAAGCAGAAGGCAGAGAGCAAGCCAGGCACAGACCACAGCGTGGGGCACAAAAAAGTCCCCCGTGAGCAACAAAAAGAGAAATCTTAAAATGAAAGGAAGCATTTCCTACAAGTACCTCCCCTCCCATGAGATCAGTGTTGACTCCTCTCTCCCGGAAGAGCCCAGTCCACTGCATTTCATCAAATCATTATTTGAACACTGGGAACAGAGCAAAGACCTCACTGCCCACCAGACGACTCCTGCCTCAGCTCTTTTGCGCTCCCAAATGTGTCACTGGCATCCACAGGGCAAATCCTGCAAGAGACAACCACACATCTCCACCAAAACCTCAGAGAGAGGCTGAGGGCAGAGTTGGGCCCTGGCTTTGAGCAGCCTGGTTCATTTTGGGAAGCACTCCTCACTACAAAGCTTCTCTAATGAGCCTCCCTCCCAACTCCTCTCCATCTCCAATTTCACAACTTCCCTGAAACAAACGGAGTGCTGCTCTATAGAAAAAGCAGCACTGGGTCCCTATTCAGCAGAAATGGGAAGTTTTGTGAACTGCAGTGTGTGGCTGCTTTGTCCTTCTTTTGTATCTGCACAGCTAATTTTCTTTCACAGGATGGGGAACTGTACATTGATTAAGACCAAGTTTCCCCTGCTCGCCTGCAGACCACACCACGAGCCTCTCGACTCGCTTTGTACTTCGATGTGAATTCAACCATGATACGATTTCCAGCGCAGATCGGTTTGAGATGGGGAGCAAACACGCGGGAGGAATGAACCACAAACTCACTGGCAAGCAGGTACTCAGAGACAGTGCTCTGGTTTGCTTCCTGGAGTTGCTGCTAACAAAAAGCTGAGCGCATTTGTACAGCCACGGTTGCGTTAACACACCACAAGAAACGTGTGCTAGTGGAAAACAAATGTTTTACACGGCCTCTGCCCTTCCTCCTGCCTTCGCCCACCTGCTCTGCACTCATCACCACCACAGGTTTCTCTTCTGCAGAGACACCACTTATGAGTCTTGATTCAGTCCTGAATGAAATGTATACATGTGTACACATCTGTAAATGTGTACAGTTTTATCTATACCTATATCTGTATCTATACCTATATCTATATCTCACGTTTTACAAACCCAGAACAATCATTCCCTACAACATCTGCACCTCCTTCCATTCCCCTTTCATGACCACCTCCTTTCAGAAGCACAGGTTAGAGGGGTTCTTGTCTTTCTGTGAAGTAACTGGCACAGATGCTCCCATTTTAGCTGGAGCCCCTGGGGGCTACAACAGCATATGCACTGAACAGCACAGGAATGGCCAGATGAGATACAGAGCCTCACACAGCCCATGGCTGGTACACACACCTGACGGGCAGCAATCCCTTCTGAATGCTTTAAAGCAGCCTGCTCATGTTAACTGGTGATGGCACTGCCTCCACCCATCGCAGCCCCTGCACAGAGATGGCCGTGGCTCAGTCCCTCATCTACAGCTCACAGGAAAACTGGAGACCAAGACTCCCCAGATGCTATTTCCAGCCCCGCACTGAACAGATCATTGCACCTCTCAGCCCCATTTCCACCTGGGGAAAGGTGGGGCCACACCATTTACTGTGCGTCGTTACACCACGGAGTTGCACTTACTCCTACAGTGAGCACAATGTTGCAGTGCCAGACTGCAGACAGCTTGTTGGGGTCTCTCCTGTGAACAAACCTGAGCAGCCAGTGCAATTGTCTGCAGGTCTCATTGCTTCCACTGGTGTTAAGGAAAGCTGGGCTGCTCACTTCAGTCCTCACCATCTTACTCATGCGGTGAATAAACCATGAGCAGATGTACAATGGCACACAGCGTCTCCCCCAGAATTTGTCAGCAGCACAAGGGAGGGTCGACCTGCCCTTGCACGGCCAAACCTCGCTATTTATAGGGCTTTTCCCTTGGGATTTAATGATGTAATTTATTCTATTATCTTTCTTCACTGACACCAGGATTATAAACTCATAGTTGAGGCAGAGACCTTCACACGTATTTCTTTAAACACCCAATTTGCAACTGAAATTTTTGGCTCAGCTCCTTCCTTTTGGTGTTTCTAATGAGAAGGCAAAGCCCGGCAATAATCAGGTATCTCTTCAGCTACTCCCAGCAAAGGAAGCAACAGGATAAGCAGAGCCTTGCTTTTCCTTCAGCCTTTGTCTTGGGAATCAAACCCTGCTGCCAGGTCTCTAAAGATCTGACAGAACCACAGAAATCAAACATTGAAATGAACTTTCAGGTCCCATCTTGTGCATCATCTTCCTGGACCAAATGAGGATTGCTCTTTACAACAGTTTTCAACTGTGTTGTTTGGTTTTTTTTACAACAACTTTGTCATGTTTGTGCCACAAATGCACAAATTTTATGACAATTAAAAGCTTTGCAGCTTTACTTGGATTCTTCATACAAGGTGAAAACACCAAAGCCTTTCCACGCAGTTTGTGAACACAGCAATAAATGAAGGGAACCAAGCATTTTCTACCCACATGAGCATTAGGGCCCAGTCCAGTCCAGAGCACCAGATTTAACAGCAAAATACATGCCTGATGGTACATTCTTCCTGGTGGTACATTCTTCACTGCCTCTACACTTGTTTTTATGATTCTATAAATAAACTCTTGGTGAGTGAGCAAAATAAAATCAACCAGTGAGCAATGTCAGTTGTTAGAGCACCCCACGAACAGTCTAAGTCCTGTACATGCGCTGTTCCTACTGCCTCAATGTCCAGCTGCGCACAGCAAACTCCACACAGCAAAGCTGCTGATCCCACAGGATCCAGACACAACTCAACCTCTGCAGCCCAGGGGTCAGTCACTGAAAGTCTTTTCTTTCCTGCAATCCTCGGCATGCTTTGAAATCGCCCCTTTTGCCACTGGCCAGGATGGCGAGCTCGACTTTGGGGGTGCACACGCACCCTGGCACACACACAAAGCTGCAGGGAGGGAAGACAATGCACGTTACAGCCCCAGCAGCACCACTCAGGTTTAGTTATTAGCTTATTTGGTTTATATGGGGGATTACTTGGTTGATTTAGGGGTTTACCTGGATTATTTAGGGGTTTATTTGGTTTGTTTAGGTGTAAGAGCTGGGATTCAGTGGTGACAGAACGCCAACCTGCGGTGTGCAAAGTGAAGTCAGCTCCACATCAAAAACACAACCAAATAGATGCAGCCCAACCATGACTGTGCAGATAAAGACACCAGGGAGCCTGGTGCTACCCAGGGAGCTCCTGAGCATCCTGTGACAGCCCAGGGAGACAAAGGTGCCCATTACAAGTCAAGGGTGAGACACTGCAGACGCCACAGAACAGCAGATACTCTCTTAAACTCAACCAGTGCTGACCCAAGCAAACTGCTAAAAAAGAAAAAAAGTCATCAAAGAAAGAGAAAGGAGCTGGGGCTCACGCACACATTCGTGTACACTTGCTCTTTCTCTCTTTACGTGGTTCATCGCTTCCAAAACTACTCAGTGCTCCCTTCTTCAGATTGTATGGTGTCCATGAAGAATAATGTAAAGACAAAAGTCAAACAGATGAAAAAATTGAATGCTTTGGCTTTCTGACAGCAAGGACTAAAGCAAATTATTGCATTTGGTCCTTGGATTCAGGAGCAGCAAAGGATGGAGATGGTGAGCAGTGACCACAGGAGCCCTGGCAGACACCTCGCCATGCAGTGACCCAGTAACATTGGGTGGAAGGAGCCAACACAAGAGGCCTGGAAAATATCCATTATTCTGTATAGCTGCCTCTCCTGGGCATCAGCAGTCAGTCACTCAGAACCACAGAGCCTAAGGAAGAATCAGTAACAGCTATTGTGTTTTTAGAGTGCTTTGAGGCTTATTTACATGACTAAATGTAAAAGGGATAAAGAACAGTGTCTGAGTCTCCCCAGTAGCCTTGGTTGGAAATATCCTCAAGATACACTGTTAATGGGCCGGAAAACGGGCTCTCCACAGAGGAGAAATGGAGATGGGATAAACTCTCTGAGCTGCTGGGAGCTCCTGAAACAAGGGAGTAGGAGAACATGAAAGAAAGAACAAAGAGCATAAGCCAAGATACTGTGCACATCTAAATACAACAACTGCAAACGTGCAAAAGCTTTTGGAATAAAACAAGCCTCAGTATTTACTAGCTCCTGAATACTTACTAGTTCCTGCTGTGCACTTGCTTTTTAAGTAGCCCATATGCATATACCAACACCACCATACACCAGCATGGCACGCCAAGAGTGGAAAACAAGGAGCCTGCAGAAATAACACTTATCAAACCTCTAGTGCAGATGTGGCAGATGTTTGAGACGTTAAGAGGGCCAATGACCCTCTTAATCAAATTTCAAATCAGCTTATGAAGAGACGACAGTGACTTTGTGTCCTTCAGAATTAGCGATCAAATCTGCCTCAGACAATGAAGTTACAAAGCTTATTAGTTATTAAATTACAGCAGAGCTGTTCTCTCCAGAGCTGTCTCAAGTTCCTGAGCAGGGCAGAAATCCTCCCTTCTCCATCTGCGTTCTTGGGTCAGGGGCATTTCAGAGATAAGACAAATTCCAACGGCTGACATTAACTCAGGGTCTCAGGTTGAAAAAGTATCCAAGTTATCTTTTGTACAAAGGTACAACTCCAGTTAGAGCCATTCTCCAACTGCGCACTTCAAAGTGTTTGTTCTCAAAAGTAAAGCAGCTGCACGGGAAGGGTGCTTCATCCACACACATCACACATGGGTGTGTGTTCCTGCACACGGAGGTGCTGGTCATAAACGGTACCAAATTGAATTACAGCTGGTATCTGCATTGTTTAAACAGTGAAAACAAGAAATGGTAATGTTTCTTTAGAAGTCTGGCAAAATACTAAAAAAAACAGACTCTTAGGTCCAAGTAAGCACAAAAATTATCAAAAAACCCCACCTTTTATTAATTATTATTGCCACAGACTACAAAAGGGACATTAAAAAAGCGAGGCTACCAGTTGTCATTAGTTCCCTGACACTTACAGGTATCCAAACACAGAGATGATCCAACATTCACGTTCTAAGGAGAAAGTAAGATTTCAGAATTATTTGAGTCCAAATGCTCAGTAACTTCCTATGGACTTCACGTGCTTTGGAAAAAGGCAGCACCATCTCTTTCCTATGTTCTATAACAAACGTGTTTTCCCTGACTGGGAGAAGAAAAGAGAACAAATGATCGGTGTCAATAGCACCAGTGCCATCGTGACCAACACTTAAACCCAAGTTACAGAGAACACAGCACTTTCCAAGCTCCAGCCTGGCACGGAGCAAGCTTTGAAAATGCTGCAGAAACACAGAAACCTGGAGCTTCAGGCGGGAGCTGAGGCTGCTAAAAATGCAGAGACAAGCACAGGAGACAGTAATAAAACAGGAACTTTCATCTGCTTTGCTTGAATGTTAGATAGTGAGTGTCACAAATACACAAAGCTAAAACTGGAAAAAATTATCAGCAATGATATGCAATAGGAAATTGCTCACCATTGCTTCCTGAAGTCATTAGTAGATAATTTAGAAATCTGGCATGGAGGCAGGAATTGCCCCTATGTGCTCGCAGTGCCGATGTGGCTGATAAATACAGCACAAATTCCCCAGCGACAGACGCGATTTGCCATGAGAACCGTGATTTTGCAGGTGTAACGTGCAGTCCATTTCCCAGATATTTCTGAATCAAAGTTTCCACCTGCGATGCCAGAAGTCATCACTGGTACTAACAAAAGCCAGCAGGTGACAATGCCCTTGACCAAATTTTGGGTTGAGTACAATGACTCCAATGAGAGTTTGTCCAAACACAACAAAAACCACCCGCGATGTACAGAGCCTGGCCAAGAGCACACACACTGATTGCTGAACCAGCTGCGGGCCACAGCTCACTTCTGTATTAAACTGCATTTCAAAGTTAATTCCAATAGTTATTTCTGCTCCATTGTTCTAGAAATCTGATTTTATTTATAAATATCCTCCCGCTTTGCTGGCCCTGTTCACAGGAATCTCCACCCCCCCCCGAATACTTCAAGGGACATCAATCTTGAGGAAACGCAACTCCCACATTTGACTGCTCCTCAGGAAAAACAACGCTGTGACGCAGCACCGCGCTGCTCCAACCCTCAGCTTCAGCACTTTCAGAAACAGAAAGGGCAATTTATCAGCTATGGACAAATTCACAGAAAACTTCAGAGTCCAGAAAAGCACAAGGCTCATGCACCAGGCTCCTCGGCAGCAAAAAGCAGTATTCTGTGGCTACCAATGTGCACATGTGGGTGGTTAGGAAATCCACTAAATTTAGGACTTCCAAATACCCTCATATTATTTCCTAATTTAACTGCAGATTGACCAACAGAAATGCTACCAAATAGCATTTTCCACACCATTTCCCTGACATTTGCTGCCAAAGTAGTTTGGGGATTTTCTTTTTTCAGATCTTATAAGTGGTCATAAATTAAGCACCATTGCCAGGTTGTGTTTGTGGAGGAAGGTCCTCAGAGATAACCCCTCTCACACAGATAACCCCAACCAGACAGAAACGAGACACAGGTTTCTCTCCCTTAAGTCCCCTTAAGACTTGATATTCCTATTGATTATTACATTCAAGAGTAATGTTCAAAAATTCTTTCAATTGGGTTAGTTTAAAAGATTAACTGCTGCCACAGCACAGGCACACAGACCCAGTCAATCCTAAACAGCAAGACTGCAGTTTAATATGTCCCTGAAGGACTGCAGCATCCAAAGCTCAGCTCCCTGCACCGAGTGCAGCACTGCTCTTCAGTAACAATTTCAGATAAACGATAAATAACACATTTTGTATATAACACATAATAAATAACATCTTCAGCAAAAGCAGATTTCAAAGAAACACACAGTATCATCTCCTACTCAAAATGTAGCTTTTCTTAGAGTAAAAAAAAATATATATATTATTTTGCAAAAGTTGCAGGAAATATTTGAAGATTACAGCCAGCACTCTCTGGTTTGTGTCCCATCAAAAAGCCGGGCGGTTTGCACAGCTCTGTGCCACCTCTCCTCAAAGCACCGACCTGGCCTGGCACCGGTAAAGGCTGCCGGGAGCACAGGCAAAGGTGATACAGCCCCAGTCAGACCTTGTACAGGTGCTTTACAGCAGAGAAAAAAAGAATAGAGGAGCTCGATCAATAGAGCTGCAGCTCTCCAGATCACAAAGCGCATGTAGGACACCTGTTAAGAGCAAAGACATTCGCTCTCTTTCAAACGGCCAATTATCCAGCATGAGATCAGAGTGCGGTCAGCACAACTACTAATTAGGGTTCCCCCAGCCTTTTTAATTTACAAATTGCTTCTCCATGCCTTCTCCCAGAGTCTGAGAGTTATCACAAATGTCTACAAACACAACTGGACAAGTATTTCAAAGCAATTCTGTTCTCTATGGAGTTAATCCAGTGCATTCAAAATAACTTACCCACTAATAGCTTCACATCTCTGACGGTGAAATCCGGGTCAGGCATTCTATAATTGGCAAAGAAAGCAACGTTAAATACCGTCAAGATAAGTATGGGTACACTTTCGTTAACATAATAAAAGAGAAATAAATGTATAGTGCTCTTTGTCCATAACACAGAAGGTGGAATGGAGCGAGGCTGCTCTGACAGCATGAGTTTTAAAGGCACACACAACATCTCTGCCTTGGCAAGACACAAAAGTTTCTGGTCATGAAAGAGGAGCAGAGGTGTCTTTTCAAGCACTTTTTAGCAGCACTGGAGTGGGAAGGAAGGGAAAGGGTTGGGGTGATTTCAATACAGTCCTAAACCTTTACAGCTCACTCCTGCTAAGCAGCTCACGGTGGTTGGGGGATTGGACTGGATGATCTTTCGAGGTCCCTTCCAATCCCTAACGTTCTGTGATTCTGTGATTCTGTTTGCAGCTGGTGGTGCCTCCTGTATATCCCTGAGGTGAGCACCATCGTGTTTGGACACCAACTGAGGCACAGAGCAATAACCCAGTTTGTTCAGAGTCACAGCATCTCAGGTTGGATACATTGCTTGGGAATAAAATACCAAAAAAGAATGACTTAACGCCCCTTGGTTTTAATGACTGCTCCAAACCTCCTCGTCTGGCAGAAGACAACCTGGCTGCATTTGGTGGGTAGGGAAACTGTTGTTCAATTAAATTTGGACTAATTCAGAGCCAAATTAAATGGTAGCATAATTGGTTCACCAATGCTGATTCATTTATAAGACCACTGCTAACACAGACAAGTTTTTAGGCTTTAAAGTTATTAGACAATAGCCTCGTACGTCAAGTGAGTGAGTTTGTGTCAGGCAGAGTAAAATTCTGCAATGTATAGATTGGCTGGAAAAAGAAGGGAAGAGCAGCGGGGTTGAAAAGCTGACTGACTTCACCTTCATGGCAGTATTTCACACTGCACAGAAACTGAGGAACTGTAATGACAGACGGCCCACGGGAAGTGCCAGCCTGGTGCTTGCTGCCACTGGTGCTGCCCAGGGTGGGAGAGGAACAACCCGCATCCAGTCACAAAGCACTGCTGACAATTCCCTTAGAAATCAGATCAAACCACCCCGGGGCAAGCTTTCAGAGCAATCGTTTTTCTATTAAGAGGTAATGTTAGAAAATGCACTTCCTGTCATGCATATATTTTGAGAATTATTTGCCAAATTCTGTTTGTCCCCTCTCTTTCATCCTGATCGCCTTCCTCCGGCGGGATGCGGGGGCTGGACAACATCTTTTGTCAGGTCTCCGCCAACCCTCACATCTTTGAGTTTGGCTGCGAGGGCCCCACAGCCTGGAATTCCCTCCCTCGGAATGAGTCTCCTGACCTTCAGGGTTCACTGGGAGCTCATCTTGCTTTGAAAGTCCGAAGGAGGGGAAGGAGGAACTATTTGTGGGTAACAAGAACATGCACGGCTGATCTGCAAATGCCACAGCTCACCTGCATTTTACGTCAGACACGCAGAGCAATGAGATGGGCAATCTTCACATTTGTATCAATCAAAATAAAAATGAACAACCAAGATAGATAACAACCCTAACTGTACAAGCAAATCCAGGTTTTCCGAGTGCTCCAGCAGCAGCCGACCATAAGCAGTACTCAAAGTGGAGGAGTACAACCCTCCCTAACAATAACATGGCATGTTTAGCTCTTTGGAGAGCACACCTGGAAAATCCCTGGGTTTCCTTCTCTGCAACCTCAGGGTGTATCACACATTAAAGAAGTAGCACAGCAAGGGAAGGATTCCAGGCTTGGACACAGCAGATTTCAGGTACCAGAACCTATTTTGCAGCTGGGTTGCCTTGGGAGCTCCAGCTCTAACTCAAACCCTTTCTGCTGGCTGCTGAGACCATAAATGACCATTCCTCTTCTCCAGTCCCACGCAGCAGAACTGCCACACTCACAATTCGGGCTGCTTTGCTACAGCACGGAGATGGCCAAAAAGAAAAACAGTGTTCCTGGATGTCACCAGTCTCATCCTAACCAGTACGTGCTGGTTCCTTTGGTTTCCCACATACGAACCCAGAACACCAACACAAGAACTGAGCTGAGATGGTTTTTTCCTCCCTGTTACGCACTTTTCAGGCAAATGCATCTTGCATAAAAACATTATGAATGCTTCCAAAGGTTTCACATAACGTAAAAAATAGGTGAAGAACAGCATAGCGGGGTGACTTGAATTAACACCAAAATCTGACTGACTACATTTGAGATTGTCGGCATCCTGTTATGAACAAATCATGGCACCTCCAACAGAAGAGAAATCCAAACGCCTCAGTGTGCACTGGTGCAAATGTGCATTTTAGTGAACATCTAAAGCTTTGCTGGAGAAGTGCTAGCGAGGATGCGCTCTGGCCAGCACATGGATCTGGTTGACTGCAGTGCGATGCAAGACGACTGCTGTTCAGATAACAGAGACCACATCTCTCCAAAAGCTTTCTCTCTCTGAGTTACAGTCCTGGAAACAGCCAAACAACACTCCCAGAAACACAGCTCCTCTCCTTGCAGCTCACAGATGGACTTTGCTGCTCCTAGCCATACAAGTAACAGCTCATGACGGTCAGAAATAGACATGAATGTCATTTTCAAAGTTTCATTATAATAATCTTTCCTCATTCACCTCATTCCTTGCCATTTGGGAGCATCTCCAGGCACAGTAACCACGCTGTTCAGCTGTGCTTTGTACATCTGTCAAGCACAGACACACAAGCTGACTGCTTAACAGCAAACAGGAGTGGAAGCACGGTATCATCAGTTATTCAAAACATCAAAGTCTAAAATTAATCTTCTATCATATATTTCAGAGACCACTGTATCAGAAAAGCCACCCTACATATATGTGAATCACCTAACCTACTGCACCATGACACGCACAGCCTCCTCTGGACATGGGGCAGCAGTGCAAGACAAGACCCAGCAATGCAGTATTTCCTCCAGAGCCCCAGGTGGATCCTCAGGTTCCTGAGTTCCGGCAGCAATGACCCAGATCCAGAGCCAAACTGCCCAGTCTGGCCAGCGATGGCAGGCAGGGACACTTGGTAACTCCAGCAGCCAATGATGAGCCCAAAGGTGCTCAGCGTTTCGGGTCAGGCAGATGCCAGTGCTATTCTGATCTTGCAGGAGTACAACGCGCACAGTATTTCGGCATCCACACATCCACAGGAACTGCATGCCAGCTGCTTCTGATAGGTGCACATAAGAAGTGGAAATGTAAATGAAATTAAAGCGTGTTATCCTGCAGAGTGCCACATAGGAAGGTTTGCTCATGCATTTCGCTTCTGTCATTTAAAATACACATAAATTGTGTTTCCAACTTTCTCTCACTGTAGTGACACCCACGCCCCAGTGTGTACAACTCCTTTATGACATCATTACAAACCAATAAGTCATGCTCTTTAAATAAAAATATTAGAATGTTGAATGTTCTATAAGAGATTACTGATCTACTACAAAGTGTAGTATTTTGATCCCCCAGAGCAACCAGTGTTCAATGATTCAGAAGAGAATGGAAATATAAAAACAATTCACCCAACAAACTGTGAAATGAAAAGTTCAATGGATTCCATGCAGGAGCCATCCAAAACTCACGTATCAGATAAAATTTGCTCTTACTTGTCTCAGCATGCTAGTTCACCAAAAACACCCTCAAAAGAAAAAAGCTTCAGTATTTTGACTCTCTTCTCAGGCACTGAATTCCATGGCCAAGGCCCTGCCTTCTTCAAGGTCTTAACACACATCACTGGTGGCTTCCAGGAAGGAAGAGGACTAGGAAGGCAATGTTTTGAATTATGTGAATGTACCTAAAGACATCTTGAAGAAAAACATATCAACACATGACACAAAAAAACAATTACTCTTTACGTGAACCCATGAGCTTGAGAGGTCTCTGAACCCCTGGATCACGAAAGTCCAAAACCACTCTCCAAAGGCGGTATCCAGCACTCGTTATCCATCTCTGATCATGCCATTGGCGGCTGAGGATCTGAAGCCCAGTGATGTTTGTGTCTGCGAGATGAGCTGCATTCTCTGCTTATGGAGTTGAACAGGCACCATCAGCACAGTGAGAGCTGAGACATCTCCTCAGCTTTCTTCTTTCACTATGGGGGATTTGTGAAATTCCTCCTGCACAGGAAGATCTGGCTGCTAGAACTGATGGTTCTGCTCGAGAAGGTGTGTAGTTTGCTCACTTCCAGGTTCATAAGTTTTCTCAAGCCAGTCTCAAGAGGCAGACAGCTTCCTGTTTCCTTAAAGAAAAGAGCTGATGGCTTCTTCCAGAAGAAATCCTTGAAGCTTTTACCACTTGCCCTTTAGAAGTGGCAGTTTAAAACCAATGCATATAGAGAGAGCACCTGTCTTGGATATTCTCCATCGTGTTCCACAGTAGAAATGTCCTTCAGGTGACTCCTCCAAGAGAAGCATCTCTTGAAGAAATAAATTGAACAGAAAAGCAGCAATAGCCTTCAACAAAAAGAACCTCACTGCCGAGTTGAGCTGAGACACCAAAAGGAGGGTCAGGAAAACAGAAGCTCTAAGGCAGCAAAAAAATCACCCCGGGGGTAAAGCTCCTGCACTTGGAGGCTGAGAGGAAGCCAGGAACGGGGCTGCCAAGTTGGGTGAGTGCAGAGCTCAGCGCTCAAGGGGGCAGGAATTTCCTGTAAATAACAAAGCTCCTGCTGAAGTGAAAGTGCTTCAGCTTCAGATGACGGTTACGTACACACACAGCGTAAGTGTGTATTCGGACAGGCGCTCAATGGAGATGCCATGGGCTTCCCAGGAACAACAGTGTCACACATGAACGGAGAGCAGATGGTACTTCACATTAAGGAAACTCAGAAACAAGAACATGCTTCATCAGGAAAGACAATACTGTGGTCATGTCATAGATAAACTGAGATTAAGGAGGTGGCTTCTGCAGGTGAAGCACAGTAAAGTTATGAACACAGCAGACTTCCCTTAGGTTTTCATACAAACGTTATATGGAAGGTTGGAGACTTCATGAATATCAAAACAAATGGTTTTGTATCCCCTCTTCTGGTAAAATGTTAAGGATCGATGCTTTCCTCCTGACCACACCTGCTCTCAAATAATACAACAGAAGACTGGGCTGGGTTTATGCGACACCGAATTGAAGCACAGAGCTGTGAGAAGTGACTGGCCCTTCTCACTTCATAGCTAGGGTTTATACCAATAGTCTGAAACATTACACAATATGTGCATGTTTTCTTCAGAAAATTAGGATACAATCTAGGACAGGCTTTGCACAAACAAATAAAAAGATGGTATCTTAGTGTCTTCATTATCTTTTTAACAAGACACTAGATTGTCTGTCCAGGACTAAGTAGAGAAGTTGGGCTCAATAACCAAAGAAAAGAGTATTCCAGTACAATATAAATCATTAGTACAAATGATTAGTACAAGCACAAAATAGTCATTACTGTAATTACTACAGAGTACCTGTTTAAGCCCATCCTATTCAGAGCTCAACATATAAAACTATTTCATTACATCATGAGAAGCACCACAGCAGCTCCTATTCGCTCTTACAGTAAAAAGACGTACGCTTGTCAAATTCTCCAAACACTATTTCTTCTCTTTCTCTCCTTACATTATATTGGGGTGGTTTGATTTCTTTTTTTAATTAAATAATTGAGACTCCTCAGTTCCTTAAACTTTGAGGTGTTCCAGCTGAAACTGAGCAAAGTGATTATCCTATCAGAAAATTAATTTTCCCTCTTTCAGATATCATCAGCTACACAGCCCTAATTTCCAGCAGTAGGGAGGAACATTTATCTAAACTATGGATTATGTGGCTGATAAAGTGTAACACTTCAATATTTCTCTCTTAGACACTGTAACTTTTTCAAAGAAACTTGCAGGATTCACTTATTAAAACACCAAATCATTTATGACTGGGCATTAACAAAATGCAACCTCAGAAAGACTCTAATAATACCACATTTTAACTAGACATTATTAAATATTTACAAAGCTGTACCATTCGGTAGAGATGTAATTATAATGGAAAGTGACACGCAGCACTGACATTGCACCTGTAATGCAGAAAACAACTGAGAAGTCACCATGGAAAGAGGTCTTTCTGTCACCACAGCACGGACTGGAAGGGAGAACCTTTGAATTCTATCCCTAACTTTTACCACTGATTTTTGGTTGTGCAGTGCCACTCACTATGCACTTTACTTTCACAGACCTCTTTATCTGCTTGTTTACGAGCAGAAAATAATGATTCCTCAACAGTCATTCCTCTTGCAGCACATTCTGAGATCATCAAAAGAAATACCCCATACAAGTAGAAAGCATAATGGTTATTTTATAAAAGCATTTATTAATCATAGAGATTTGGTTGTAACTTACTTAATTCCCAGTCCATCCTTATTTCTGAAGATGAGGGGAACTCTGAGAGCTTCTCTTTGCACATACTCAAAAGTGAAATCTGCGTGAATAATAATAAAAAAAATCCCAATTCAATCACAATGGCATTGGCACCTCACGTTACACTTTCTCAAAGCGCTCCCCATTTCCCTTTTCTCACCAAAGCACTCCACTGTCACTGAAAGAAAAACAGAAAGAGAATGCACATTTGAGGTCCAAACCGGAAACCAAACGGCAGACAATGCTCTCCCAGCTGCTCTCTATTTTTCCTGTTCACTGATGCACAGAAAACAGAATCCAGTCGGAGTTTGGCAATTAAGGGCTGGGTTGAAACAGCCAGGCTGCAATGAAATACCCTATTAACAGTTAAAAGATAATCCTAACTAAATTACTGCTACGTTTGGGCAAATGAGTAGTTTAAGCTGCATGTTTAAGTTTATACGTGATACATTTTAAACTCTACATTTCTACTTGGGAGAAAGGACGTGTTCTTGCGAGCATTATCTGAGCACAGCAGAAAGCCCTAATGCTGTGAACACATCATTTTCTTCTTTCTATGTGAGGGTTACTGCTGCTTTCAACAGATACTCCTTTTTTTTAATCAATCAGAACCATAACCGCAGGAGCTGACAGACAGCAATCTTATGCAGCTCCTGCCACTTGAGACGATGGTGTAAAATGAGTAGTTTTTGTGTGGGAGTCACAGCGTAAGACACAAGCAAACTGAAAATGAAAGAGAAGTCTGGTATGATCGCACTGAGCAGCATCGCCCTGGATTACACAGAACTGCCCTTTCCTGGGGTCTGACACAACAGCAGCGATTTGGGGATTAGAGGGGAGTTACAGGCAGGATTTGGGTGAGCCATGCTGCAAACCCCCACGCTGCATTCAGAGCCTCCTGCCACAGAGAGAGGAGGAATTCCTGCAGTGGCCACGGACCCTTTCTATGGCTCTGCCATTCCCCTTCTTACAGAATAAAATTACTTTTTTACAGCATCCATGCGCTACCTTAAACTGGAAACCACTGTTTTCCTCCTCAGCACTACAAAATACTCTCTAGATTTTATTATGTATGATATTCAGGTACACTTTAATTTCTCCTCGATTCAGCTGGCAATGTCCATGTGTTGTGGGAGAGCTGAGAGCCTCAGACTCCAGCTCCTGTTGAGGACGTTTCTCTGCTCTAGAAACCCACATCAAAAGAAACAGGGGAACAGAGGCTCAGCTCCCATGCTGCAGATGTGTTTCCCTCTATTCCTGCAGATGTATTTCCCTCTATTTTTACTACTTTTTCCTTGCTGTATTCAGGCAGTAATTAGGCCAAGTAGGGATATAATATTCCTACTTAAAGTTACCAAATCAGAGCACAGTAATTACCCATTTACAAAAACATGACAATTACAGAAATTTCATTGCTACTAGTCTCAGAATAAGTGTAATGAATAGTCCAATTCACTACGGTTACCAAATAGCTGTTTCTGTATTAGAGCACTCTTCAGTTCCTATAGGCATTCCCATTGAAACTCTTGTGGCTTTAGGTAAGCAAATAAATAAACCACAGGGTTTTTTTGAGAACACTCTCATCCAAGACAGAAAGTAACAAACATCAGGAAGAATATTGGTGGGAGAAGCAGAGCAGATGCACAGCCCAGCAAACCAGAGCACAGGGAGCTCTGACAAACCGCATTCCAGCCAAAAATCACACCGCTGCCTTGCAACATCGGGGAAAACCTCCAACACACATACCGAGCAAAAAAAAACCCCAAAACATAGAAGAGTTATCATTAAGAATAAAAACAAGGACCTGGGAAATACAAATAAATAAATATATAGCTCAACCAATTCCATGTGTTCCTACAAACTGACATTTTTTAATCTTACTAACCACTGTCATTGTTTTGCCTTGCTTCAATTCAGCTCTTGGATTTACAGAAAAAAGGAATCCAACAGTAAAAATAAAACCCAAGCAAATAGGAAGGCAGACCCTTTCTTAGTAATGCCCCAACAAAGCATTTAAATCCCTTGTGGGGCTGAACAAAGCAGACACAGACCACAACAAAATAACAAAAGCCACTCATTTATTTTCAAGTTCCCCAGAAAGGAGAAAGCTCCCAGATTTGGGAGCTGCTGAGTGGAGCTGGGGAAGCTGTGGATGGTACATGCAGCAATGGCAACCACACAGGATGTGGGAGATGAGGGTAGAATGCAATCATTTTCTGGAAAATTAATTATCATTTTCCAGCTAAAAAATAGGTGTTTGTGTTTGGTTTGGGGGAAGAGGGGTCAGGGTTGAGCTTATCTCCTAAACAAATACCTTCCTAAATAAGATACATTTCTCCACCACACTAACTTTTCTAAAAGCAGCTCGAAACGCTCGTGCAGAACTAAGCCTAGGAGCAAAAAGGAAATTTTCTAAACTTGATTAGCGGCTCCATAGTTATGGTCATTTCGGGAGGATTGCAGCCACAGCTCCTCTTTCCCGACAACGCTGGCTTGGCCAGGGAGTCCCCCGTGAGGCCGGGTTTTAGTGACAGCCATCGGGACCCGTTTCCACAAGCCGCAGTGAATAAAGGTGACTCGCAAACCTCCCCGGGCCCGTTTCCCTCCTGCCAGGCACCCGTGCTGCAGAGCGGGGCCGCCGGGCTCTGCTCAGCTTCAGCCACCTCAGAAAACCAAGTAACTCTGGGCAAGAAGGCGCCGTCATTTACTATCTGATCGAAATACAGAGAAGTTATTGACTTTAACGGCTCCGACCCTGGCCAAGAGGCTCATCAGTCGCATCCTCTTGCAAAAGCGGTCCTGGATCGCACCGGGGGAGCAGAAATCGCCTCCGGCACCATGGGGGATGGGGTCTCAGTCTCTCCTGTGCCGAGACCCATTCCCCAACATCCCGGTGGGGCGGCAGGGTCACGGTACGGAGCTCGCCAGAGGCTGAGCACCGAGCACCGTGTCAGGGGCAAGAGCCGCCCCCCGCGGCGGTGCGGGCTG
>NW_010165067.1:353-865 GCF_000695765.1 Mesitornis unicolor | reverse complement strand
CGTCACCGGATCCCCGGGCGCGAAATACGAACCCGGGCGCGGAGCCACACGTGGAGGTGGTGGCGGAGCGAGGCCGGGCCGTGCCCCCCCCGTGTCCTTTCGCAGTTACCTTTCCCGTCCATAGCGTGCACGAAATCCCCGCGGTACGTTTTACTCCTTAACTTCTCTTCCAAATTGAAACTCCTGATACTGACGATCTCCTCCACGTCCGACAGGTCCTCATGCTCATCGTATCGCCTTCTGCCGATGGAGCGCTGGAAAACAACCACAAAAAAACCACATTGTCCGGAATAAAACCAACAAACCGACCCAAAAAACCCCACCACAAATCGGGGTCGGTGGGGAAAAAAGCACATGAACTGTGCAGGACCATCTGATAAAACAGATTCTGGGGGAAATAATAAAGATGGCAAGACGCAAACTGCACAAAACCTGCACCCAAGCAAGCCGCCCGCACAACCTTTTCCATCCCGCACGGCGGCCGGCAGGGACACCCGGGATAACCGGGGTTT
>NW_010165067.1:0-231 GCF_000695765.1 Mesitornis unicolor | reverse complement strand
GCGGCGGCCCGAGGTCGTTAGCAACCGGCTCGGTTTTATTATCACCATCATTATTTGTACACGAGATAACTCCCGGGAAGGGAAAGGAAGAAGGGGATCACTGAACCCGGCGCACAGCGGCCAGGTTTGGGTGTTTACATCATCCCAGCGTTTCCATAGCCACACCGGAAGCCGCGGTTTAAAAACCAGCTCGCTTTATGTAACGCGGCGATGGATGCGCACCCCACACCC
>NW_010165066.1:0-1430 GCF_000695765.1 Mesitornis unicolor | reverse complement strand
CCCATCCCACCCCCCTGTCCTGCTGCCCCCCTCCCAGCACATGGCCTGGGGCACTGCTGGCTCCAGCTCTCCACTGCTCGACTGCAGGCTTGGGATAGAACCGATTCATTTTATTAAGGATCAAGCAACACAGAGAGCTAATAAATTAAGTAATCGATAACCTAAATAATTAACAAACACATCCTATTATTAATTCATGAGTCAATGATTCCGCACAAAGCAAAGCTACTAATTATGGCTTTTAATCCTAGCGATCCCGTGGGACTGCTGGTGAAGGGCAGCTCTGTGGCTCTTCCCTCCCCACTGCCTGCGTGGGGAAGGTCCTGGCATGGTCCCGATGGCCTGGAGGGGCTGTGCCTACAGACCTGGCTCTGCGGGTCACAGCGCTGCAATCCGCAGCCATCTGCACCCCTAATATCACAAGATCCTCCTCATGCTGACCTTTCCCTGACTTTATACCTTATTCCCCATTTTTTCCATTTCTGGGTCCTTTTTGCTACCTTTCCACCTTCCTTTCTCCACCCAAACAGCTCACTCCCAATTACCTTTTTTTTTTACCCATGGGTCCCAGTTTTGTTTCATCCAGACCCAAATTCGATGTTTTTGCTGTTACTACGTCAGTAACCTCAGCGTTCCCCAGGATTCCTGACGTGGGTACCCAGGAATGGGTGGCTTTGCTGCCGTCCGTCCCTCGGGGTGCCGGGGCACATCTCGGGGCACTGCCTCGTGCTGGGGGCCGCAGGCGCTGAGCCCACCCCAGCGGTGCCCACTGGACACTGGCGGTGACTTGTGTCCCTGTACTGCAGGCAGGGATGACAGCAGGCAAGGGCTGGATGTGCCACATCCAGGCCGTCACTCAGGAGCACACGTAGAGGATGCACCCATGTGTGGAGGTACATGTGTGGGCACAGGGACACCTGGACACCCCTGCTGCCCCCCTCACACCCCCATCTATGCTCCCAATTCGCCTGCCACCCAGACCAACCGGTGATGGCACACACCAGCCGAGCCCCTGCCAGCCTGGGGACACCTTGGTATGGGCAGCCCTGGTCAGGGAGGGGACAGGTGGCACTGCTAGCTCTTGGGGGCACCCGGATGGGCAGCGACTTGTGTCATGGCTCCTCTTTGATGTTTTTCCAGGCGTAGAAGACGGAGGACGAAGCAGCAACGTTGCCCTCTCAGGTACCAGCGCCGTGTCTGCACCCGTGCTCACTGGCCAGAGCCCCCAGCTGGACCAGTGCCGCTGGCATTACTGGGAGTCCCGGCAGCACCGGCTTCTGGATCTGTGCTCACCACCTTCCTGACTCCCTGCCAGCCCACGGCGCTCCAGGGCAAGGTGGATGTGATCCTGTCCCCTCAGCCTGCCGTGGGGCGCCGCACATCCCTTCTTGTGTCCCTGCTCTCTTGCTGTGGGGCAGAGCTCTGCTGCT
>NW_010165065.1:0-690 GCF_000695765.1 Mesitornis unicolor | reverse complement strand
AGGACAAACCTGGTGTTTGTGCCTCACCTTCCCCAGTGACCCCATCCTTGCCTGCAGAAGAGGTCCCCGGGCAGGACAGAGCTCCTGGTGCCGCTCCTCCTCATGGGAGGATGCCCTCTGCTGAGGTGGCCTCTTTGGGGTGATGTGGGGGTGGAAGAGGTCGAAGCGAGTCCCTGTGCTGTCCCTCTGGTGCTGCAGTGAAGTGAGGTCCTTGCCACCTGTTTTGAGCATCCCCCAAAACATCAAACAGGAGCCTGGATAGCTCAGTTGGGAGAGCATCAGACTTTTAATCTGAGGGTCCAGGGTTCAAGCCCCTGTTCAGGCGAAGGATTTATCATTTAGGAGCCCATCTGCAGAAGCAGCTCCTGCTCCCTGCCTCCATGGGGGGCTGCAGGGTCCCCAGGGGTCCACTGCTTCTTTTCCCACCATCACCACCCCCGGAGCTGAGCGCAGTTGACCCTTGAGCCTTGCTGAAGGCATCTGTACCCTCGGCATGCCCCAGGCCCTCCTTGCACATTTGGGTGCTGTCCCCATCCCTGTCCTTAGTTCCCTCTGTGCCCAGGAGCCCCCTCTCAGCCCCCATCCAGTGCAGGTTGAGCCCCGCTATGCCCTGAGGTGCAGCTGCAGCCACAGCACACCCCCCAAACCCCACTCTCCCAAAAAGGGCAGCAGCAACAGGGATGAGGATGG
>NW_010165064.1:624-1491 GCF_000695765.1 Mesitornis unicolor | reverse complement strand
CAGCCCGGCTGCCCCCCGGAACCATCCCGCACGCCAACCCCCGCCCCGGTGCTGGCGGAGGAGCAGCTCCCAGCCAGGACCCCCCGGCTCCGAGCAGACTCAGCCCTGGGGTCCCTCTCCAGGAGAGGGGCAGGGGTGAGGACTCTGGAAGCCCACCCCTCACCGGGGACAAACACACACACACACACCCCGTGGCCCCCGAAGGTTGGCTGAACCCCGCAGCCCCGCACCAAACGGCTGCTGGGCTGGTTCCCCGCACCAACCCTCCGGTTACCGCAGCTTTTGTGCTTTAGCACCTCCCTGTCCCTCCCGTACAGATTCTCTATCCCCAGCCGAGCTGGGTACCCCTGCCCTCAGTAGCCCCCGGCTCGGGGGGGCTGTTATTCACGGCCTTTCGGTGCCAGCTCCCCCTCGGCGTTTTGCTCTCAAAGCACACGGGATCTTGCACCGTGCAGCAAATTCTCGGGGGTGCGCAAGGCAAAGGTAAAAAATTGCCTTAAAAAAAAAAAAGAAAAAAAAAAAGAGTCAAATCTGTTATTCCGGAACCAGAAAAGACAACGCCACGGCCAGGATTTATTTGTCACGCACTCGGGTGAGGATGGCAGGAGCTCCTGTGATAACGCTCGCCTCTGCTCAGCCCTTGCTGCTGCACGACAAATCGCTGCCTGCAGCACAACCCATGGCCATGGGGTACAGGAGCTGAGCTGGCTTCTTGGGGGGATCCACATCACCTTTGCTGAGAGCGACTCCTGGGTCCTAGGCGCTGAAGCATCGTCAAGAAGAGGAGCATCAGCCGCTCGGGAAGTGGGGCTGCTTCAGGTGGAGAGGCACAAAAATGAAAATCCTGGGAGTCTCAGGCTGGTGACT
>NW_010165064.1:0-593 GCF_000695765.1 Mesitornis unicolor | reverse complement strand
AGAACGGGAGGCAGGACCGTGTCCCGGCCGGACCCAGCGCCCACCGGGGGCACCGACTGTCGCCCCCCAGCCCTGCCCGGCTCGCACCGCGCGGCAAATGGACGGGTACGGGCAGGGACAGCGTCTCAGCCCTCATTTTTCGAGCCATGTGGAATTAGCAACATATGTGAAAATTAACGTTTGCTAGCATATGTGGAAATCACCATTTATTTTGTGCTTTGAGATGCTTCAGTGGCTTCTGATACCGAACAAACCTTCCCGCCCCAAAGCTTGTATTTGGTATTTAAAAGAACCTGACGCTCCTTTTTTTTTTTTAACTAAATTATAAATTATTTCTTTCCTCCAGACCCTGCGACTGAGCTCTGAGCAGCTCCAGGAACAGGGACTTGAGCAGCGCATCCCCCTCTGCGGCACCAGCGGTGGGAGCGGGCGCCCTCCCCCCCGGGCAGCAACGGGGAAATGCCCGCGCAGAGACCCCGAAATTCTGTGCCAAGGTGTGTGGGGAAACCACCAACCCCCCCAAGCCCCCATCTTCTGAAATGCCCATGCCCGGGCTCACACAAAGGGCATTTTCCAGCTTTCCTCGCCGCTCT
>NW_010165063.1:3208-3602 GCF_000695765.1 Mesitornis unicolor | reverse complement strand
TGGGGAGTAGGTAGAGAGTCCCCACGGGCCGGTTCTCCTCCACGGTAAGCGTGAGGACGGGGGAAGGGAAGGTGGGGGTGTTGTCGTTGATGTCCAGGATGATGACCCGGCCCTCGAAGAGGTCCACCCAGCTCTGCGAGGGGCCGATGACCGACACCTCGAAGTCCAGGAAGCACTCGTTCTCGTCGAAGATCATCTGGCACTGCGGCAGCTTCTCGCGGTCGATGCGCCGCTCCGCCTCTCCGTGGTGCTCAGCTCCCCCGTCATGTTATCAATCTTGAGATAGTCGGAGCCCGATTCCAGGCTGAAAGACACCTCTCCGGAGCCTGTCACGATTCCCAGGTCGGAAGCCACGTTGCCGATGCGGATGTCGGCAGGGCCCCCCTCCGCCAGC
>NW_010165063.1:0-3185 GCF_000695765.1 Mesitornis unicolor | reverse complement strand
GCCCCGGAGCGCCGGAGCCAGAAGCAGCAAGAAGCAGCAGCAGCAACAGCACTGCACAAAGCCAAGAAGAGTCCGCATCTTCCTCATTTTCCTCACACAGAGCCCCCCCCTTCTCTCACTCCCACCCGCTCCCCAATAAACTCCCCTGATAAGCCAACAGAGTGGCTGAGAGTACGGGTGATCAATTATAAAATCCTGTTTCTGGAAACTTATTTTTTCATGGCTGGTGCAATTGGTGGTCAAAACCCTGCTGCTGGCTCCTCTGCTGCTCTCTTTGCCTTCCAGTTGAGATATACTTACAGTTTACGGGACAGTGTATTTTGCTTTTTAAAGATTCATCGCGGCAGATAGGATTTTCCTCCTCCTCCCCCTTCTCCTCCTCCTCTCTGATTTTACTGTAATCACTTTGCAAGGTTTGCAATAAAAGCAGGAGAAGCACTGCGCGATTCGAAGCCCCCCAGGTCGTCTTCTTCGACACTAGAGTTAACTACAATTCACACACATTCTTTTCTCCCTGTCTCTCTCTCTCTCTCTCAGCCGTTTACGACCAAGGCATTAGCTTTATTCTTCCTCCTCTCTGCACACACAGGGAAAAAAAAAAGTGATTCGCTTTATTCAAAGGGCTTGTGTCCGGGAAAACTCCAAATCCTCTTAGTAATGGGCAGATCTCTAAAAAAAAAAAAAAAAAAAAAGGTAAAGAAAAAAATCCATATAATGTCGGTAGCTGCACAGTTGATATGATGATATGAGAAGAACCCCATGTATTACAGAGCAGTCCACAGAATGGTTGGCAGAAAACCACCTAAATTCATCTTCGGAGATCGCCTAAAATGTTCGGCTTTTTCTCCGGAGCGGATTTTTTTAACAACTCTGCGCAAGGTCATTAGTCACAAAGCAACGATACAGAAACTGCGGAAGCCGTTTGCCCGGAATTTGTGAGGCTGTAGATATGAAGATACACACACAACAGTCCCAAGTTTGTTTTTGCATCCGCAGTTTGTATGTGTGTCTTACCTGCATTTGCACTGCATATGTTATAGCAATCTGGATCTGCAGCACTGAGAGCGATTCACAAATGAGATTGCAGTCTCTCTCTCTCTCTCTCTCTCTCTCTCTCCTCTTCCCGTCCCAATGCAGGTAACCAGATCTGAACTTGATCCTTTCAGTTCAAAGGTTAGCAACAAAACTATGTGTCCAAAGGCGATTATTGGTCTCCCGTAAATACACCCGGAGCGGAACAAGATGTAACTGGATTCCCCACGTGAATTAACACAGATTCTGAATTACATCCATATAAACGGAATGGCAAAGGGGAGGGGAAAAGAGCCGAGCCGAGATTTAAAAAAAAAATAAGACAGAGTTCTATTTGCAAATAAAATTATATCAGACAGTTGTTTCCTGTGATCTGCAACGCCACGGTGGGTGAAATCTGCAATTGTGTATTCCCTCCTGTGCCTTTCAGAGAAGTGTGGCTCAGGCGCTTTCACGGCAGAGCGGCTTGTGCTTTAAAATGTTGAATGGCAACTGAGAAGCTTCCCACTCGGGAAAAAAAAAAAAAAAGAAGCAGTAAACCGGCAAGTTTGCCCAAAGTGGTAGGAGCTGCTGAAGCCTCTCTCGGTAGCTCTTCCCTGACGCTGCAGCAGCAAAGCCGCTGCGCTACACACACACAGAAAGAGAGAGAGAGAAAGAGGGAGAGCAAAGAGAGAGCGGGAGAGAGGGAGGGAGGGAGGGAGGAGGAGGGAGGAGGAAGAGGGAGGACGAGTCAAGCGCTGCACTCCAGAAAGCCCAGCCTTACCCTCCGTCTCTGCTGCTACCAGTGCTGCAAGTGGGATAGCTGCTCATCGCAAAACACCAGATCAGTCCTCAAAACCGATCCTCATTATAGCCCGAATGCTGCTGCTGTTGCCTTCTCAAACCCGTGATCTGTAGTGTTTCATTCCTACCCTTTCCCTCCCCACCTTCGCTGTAGACTGTGAACCGAGCAACGATTTTTAAAGCAAATGTTTATTCGCCTTTCTTTTAGGCAGAGCTGGTGCACGTTCGGGCTCTGCATTTTGCGGAATCACACCGGTAAGAAAACTCGTTTCGCACAGATTCCCATCTCTCCTTGTCGTGTTGGTGCTTCTGTGAAATAGCTGGAGTTGCTGTAACTGCATAAAACTCCAGGGAGGAAGGGGGGTTGCCTTAGATCTCAGACTTTCGTCTTATTTCCCAGTACTGTTTGAGCCTTTTGGTCTTCGTGTTCATGTTCTTCCTATTACCATGATTTGAATGTGTCTTTTCAGCGTGTTTGTGGGTTTCCTAGGAGAAAAAAACAAACAAACAAAAAAATTCCTCGTAGAAGTTGATCAGAAAAGGGGCGAGAGGGTTAGTGGAATAAACACATGTACGAAGTAACAGATTTATTTCCGAACAGAGACTTGCTGCTTCGATGATTGCTAAAATGTAGCGTCACCTACCTGGGTAAGTGGGAAATAAACTTTAACATTAAAGCTCGCCGCTCAACTTTGCTTACTCTGGCGTCCCTAGTTCGCTTCTCCTTTTGACTTTGTGCCATTTAATCGCCTACGGCTTTTGCGTGCCCCTGTCCCTGCGCCCTGGGTGATGCCTGGCTCCTGTACCCGTCCTCTCCATTCGGACCCCGGAAAGATAAGAGGGAGACTCCGGCAGGCTCGCAGGAGAGGGAGGATCTGGACGCGCATGGGGCAGCCAGTGGGAAGAGAACCGGAGTATGCGTGTGTGTGTGTGTGTGTGTGTGTGTTTGTGCGTGTGCGCGCGCGCGCGCGCAGCGAGAGGGAGGCAGGAATCCAGCTGCTCCCTCTCCCCCTGTGAACACATGTAGGAAAACAAGTTGTTGCGGGTTCCGTGTGTGGGTGCGCGCATTCTGTCTTTTAAATGGCTATTTTGAATAAAGACTCATGCAGAGGAATATAGTGAAATGCCTCTCTTCCGTCGCATTGACACATTTGAGCGAAAAACTGGCAGATTACGTTGAGGTGGTTCAAAGCCACGGTCACAGCATGTCTTTGTCATTTGGGGCGGTGAGTGAATGTGGGAGGGAGGAAAGGTTGCCACCTCTCCCTTGAGGAGTCCAGAGGCACAGAGGGGCAGAGTCGCGCTGCCTGGAACCGGCGCTGTAGGGGCTGCTCCTCGTTCCAGAGGGCTGCGGCTGCGGCTCTGGCCCC
>NW_010165062.1:0-22626 GCF_000695765.1 Mesitornis unicolor | reverse complement strand
AATATATAATATATAATATATTATTATGCGTATACTTTAAGTGCCAATTTCTTGAAAAAGACAAGAAAATGTTTAGATTTGGAAAGTTTTTATGAGAGAAATGGTATAAATTATTAATACAGTCATTTACACAATCATCTTTATCGTGTATGACAAATTTTTAAAAAATAATTGCTGAGGAGGCAAAATGTGTTGACCTCAATTAAATTATAATGTCATGCTGACAGCATGAATTATACATTGTAACTGTGTAAGCTTCTTTGCCTTTGAATCAGATTTCTTAAGGTAATAAACTGATTTTATTTTCAGGGTAGCTTACTTGTTAATGTGCCTTATATGAAAGGAGTGTCAGTTCATTATCAAAGATGCATATTTTTAAATTTTGGTGGCACTCCATATTCATTCACCCTACTTTTCTTCTGTTCATATATTGGTAAAATACTTGAGTACTCAGCGTAAATTAAAGAAAGGACGAGTTGCCAAATTTACGTGGGCCAGTAGATCAGATGTAAATAGAAATACAGACCTCAGTAAATGGTGGCTTGGGCTTTTCCAAAGGCCTTAAAGTTGACTACTTATTTTGGTGTCGGCATACAATTATGTTCAAAAAAGACAAAAGCAAGTCTCAGAATCTGGCCTAGATTACATTAGGGTCAAAATGCATCTGTTTAGGGATAATTTTTTAATATCACATTTTGTGATTAAGATATAATTAAGAATTTGAAAATATACACCTGTAAAGCATTATATACTTGTTTATACTGTGCAATACACAGAAGCTTCTGTGTCTGCCTACAAAAGACTACATTACATTAGTCACCTAACTCTAAAGTTCTCAAGGAAGGGAATACATTTTGTTGCAGTGTGAAGTGTATATGTGTTTTCAGGATCAGAGCCTAAGCTTCTCCTTACTGGAGGAGATTTGTGGATTTCCCTCCTAAAAATCACATCTGTGATTTCCAAAAAGAAGACAGTGTAATAAACCAAGAAGCCAGATGCAATAGTAGAGAATGGAAGTCTGAATTATTTTCGAAAATACAAGTATGTTAATACTTCTGCAGTTTCCTTACAATACAGAAGCAAATCTTGCAAATTATTTTTGTAAGATATTGGATAACTGTTTCAACTAATAGCGGTCGAACTGACAAATGAAGGGATAGGGACTTGTCCTACAGCATTATTACTTAAGTACTATGCTAATGGGTGGTCTGAGAAATTTTTGTAAACAGATCTCAGTATTGACATTCCCTAGAAAAAGTGTTATTTAAATCCTATTTGAAAATAAGGACAGGAGAAGAAAGAAATCAAAATGAGTAAATATTATCAATAAAAATGTTAATGGAATCAATACTTATGCTGAGATTATGAACCATTTTTAATGTTGTTTTGTAAGATACTGGCATTAAACTATCTTTGACACAATGACTCCAGAATTTATTTTCTAAAAGGGCTGTAGTAGATTAATAGTTTGCCAGTAGATTCTAGTCTTGTTTGATCCTTTGTCACCCCTTCCATATAATGCATCGAAGGTAAGATCACTTTCAGTCACGTGCCATGCCTAACTATTACAAAAAGTTAGTCCAGTCACTGTATTTTGTCCCTGTGAAATTTGTTTGAAGCTTTGGGATTTTCTGAAATACCTTGTCTTGGCATCAGCATGTGTAAGTCTCTGGAAAAAGGGTAAGTATCCTCATATTCTGATAGACTGGAATATTTTAACAGTTAAATGCACTTCCCAAGACAACAGCTCTTTCTCAAACAATGGAGTCCTCGGTTATTTCGCAGCAGCTCTGTGTTATCACTGAACTGCTGTGAAAATACTTACTTTTGAAACTAAGTGAGCGAAGCTGATATTTTTTATTTCTTAGGAAAGATTAGGATGTCACTGTGACTAAACTTAGAAACTTAAAATTATTGAAAAGTGTTTTTATAGGCCCCAAACTATGTTTCTTGTATATGACATCTGCTTATCTGCGATTCTAAAATTCATCTTTGGAAGAAAACTGTGCTATGAAAAAATCCTGTTCTTTCTCATGAAAAATATTTGCTGGGGGGGAAATGATAGCACTTTGAAGCAAGTTATTTTCAATTCAATTTAGGAATGTCTCTTTATTTACTGTTTGGCTGTAGCTTTTAATCTAAATCCTTAGGCAAATGTGGACCATTTGTTGTTCCTTTCTTAACATGCACTGATAGCATAAGGCTTCCCAGGAGAGTAAAGGAAGCCAAGTTGTGGGCACCTCTTCTCCTATGTTTTGTCTGGATGAAAATTCATTGAGTTGAGAACTGATTTTATACTGTTTTGTGGATCATTCCTGTGGTAGAGGAAACGCAGAGCATTACTCCAGCACTTCTAAGGGTTTTCCACAGAATCATTACATAGGTTGTACACTGTGCCAATGTTTCTGGGCTTTGGGGGAACTTTGGAACTCCATTAGCATAATGAGTGGAATTTTAGTTTGACTCATGCTGCTTTATAAAGTTTGGTACTTGAGGTTTTGTGGAAATTCAGTATGTCCTTCGTATTTATTATGGGATACAAAACTATGTGCAGTACTTAAGCAAGATGGCAGAAGTACTCCTGAACTTATTTTTAGTAGAGGAAAAAAATCCTGCAATAGAGAGAAAAGACGACAGACAACTGCTCAAACCAAAAGACTGTCTAGTCCAACTTCTTTTTTCTACCAGTGGCTACTGGTGAGTGCCTGGCAAAAAAATAGAAGAATAGAGCAAACATGCAGTTTTACTCCTCCTCTGTAATCATTTAGTTTACTGAATATATTCAGTAGAATCAATAATTTGTGGTTCAGCAAATGTATCTATTATATTTAATAGCCATTTTTCTTCTATGAAGTTCTTTCAGTTTTTAACCTGTTTAGCGTCCCATGCATGTTTCGGCAAACAATTCTTAGATTAATTTACGCATTGAAGTAACTCATTTTTTTGTCTTGAATCTGTCTTTTGGTACCTTTATTTGATGTCTCTGTAGTCTTGTATTAGACAAAGAAGAGCATTTATTCCCTCTTCATGATTTATTCCCTCATGATTGTCACATGGAGAAATGGCTCAGCTATGTGATTTAAATCAAATCAAGGTTGTAGTGGTTTCTTGATTTATTAATAACAGCGAACCGGTAGTCAACAAACTACATATTCGAGATCAAGAGTGGCAATACAGCAGGTAACAGCAACATTAGACAACATAAAATCTTGATAAGCAAAATTCTAAGCACTTGCAAATTTCTGAGTACCGTTTCTGCAGCTAATCTCAGAAAGTTTAGTCCCCCTGCACAATTTCTCATATATGTTCACAGAATTACATATGCACATACTGCTTTTTATAGCAGGCATGAATTACAAGCACATATCCCATTTTTGGGGTGCAGGGTGCAAGTCTGCTCTTGCCACACAGCTCCTGTTAGAGATGAGGGTGGTCTAGATTACTTTTCAATATGCTATGGCAAAACTCTTCTTTTATGCCTGCAAAATTTCAGCAGATAATTTTTCCATTATATATGAAAATATCAAACTATTTATTCAGATCATAATTCTCTTTTCATAATTGATGCTGAATATCAAAAATGTCTTTCTCCAAACTACAGAAGATGTCTGATTTCATTTACTGGTTTTTGTCCCGATGTCTTATCTGGATAGGTACATCATTGTTCTTTAGAATAGGACCTTTAGGAATCATGCAGAAAAGGACATTTAGGGTTTTTTTCCATTGCTTAATTTTTTCCCCTACCTTTTCTTAGCTTTAGCCATCTTTTGAGATAAATTTTAGCTTACTTTCTCCAAAGGTCACTCTGTCTTCTAGATCTCACCTCTCAGAATAGCAAACAGTCTTTTATTTTTTTTAATTGAATTTGTGGTGTGAATCTAGTAATTTAACTATCGTTAAATACTCTAAAAGAAATGAGAATGGTTAAAGGCAGCACATCTTTTTTAATGCAATCTAAGTCTTTTTTAGTGCATATAGGCTGGATTTATGAATTGTGAACTCATGTGAACTTCTGTGTATTGTCTTTAATTTTATAATGAGTATTATGGGAAGCAGAATCGAGGTCAGAAATAACAAGATCTTCTGACAAAACAATGTTGTCAGATCAGTAAAAAGGCAAAAAAAGGGCAAAGGAAATGTACAGGGGCAAATTCTCGTCTCATTTCTAAATGTGCAATTCAAATAAACAACAGTGTTTAGTACTGTGGCTTTCTATGAGCAACTGAGCAAATACCTTCTTGCACAAATGGCAAACCTGTAGTTTTGTCCTCTGTGAAGTTCTGAGTGAGTTCATGCTCTGAAGTCACTCACTGAATAGTAGTAATCTTTTTATACACTTTTTCATATGTTTTAATGGAGAGAGGAGAGGTTAGCTTTTGCATACTGAAAGGATTTTGGAGAGATAGCTTTGGCATCAGAAAATTGCACTGCTGAGAGCTACAGAGGCTTTATTTTTCTATTGCCAAAAGGCAAAGCAAGTACACTTAATCACTATCCTTTCTAAGGATTTGTGATAGTGCCCATTGCTTCTTTGCTTGGCAACCTCATGCTAGAATAATTTAAACAAATATTAATACTGTTATCTCAAAAACCCATACTTAGTTATGAAAATATTTATTATTAGGGCCTTGAAATGTCAAGTCTAAAGATATTTACCATTCTGGCTTTCATAAATGTCCCAGCATTGAAACACCAGACATGACTCTGTGCTGTTTCTGTCTGAGGTAGGTTGCAGGGCAGTCTGCTGGAATGTCCCAGGTTCAACATTATGGGTTTAGAGCTTTATAATTTTCATGTGTATCCCACCTTTCACACAAAGTTGAATTTGTGGTTTGTGAAATGTATTTGTGTGAAAAGTATTAGTGGTTTCATATTGAGAATGTGAGGAAGAGCTAAACAAAAGTAGTTTCAGGCAGAATTTTATATTAAACAAAGCCTTTATCTGCAGCTATACCTGTAAGAATATCAATCACAGTAGTATTGAAAAGTATTATTTTCCAGTCCTAGTGTGCCAACAATAATACAAGAGACTGTGCTGTGCTGCTCAACTGGAAACTTGACAATAATCACCAACCTAATATGAGTTTGTGAGCCACCCTGGCACAGGCTGTTTTTTTTACAGGGAGTTTAAAATGCTTACTTTCATTCTAGCCAGCATCTAGGCAAGGCACAAAATGCTTCTGATAATTAGAAACACAGCAGCAGAACTGCTGCAAAATTTTAGTACTAGGTGCTTCCTTGTCATCCTGAGGAGAAAAAGAACAAGGCAAACCTGAACATGTCCTTTATGGAGAGTACAGAAAGAAGTGAAGCCGTGCTGTAAAGCCAGCCTTTCAATAGCTGGGGTAGAACTTCCACAAGTGCCAGCATGGAGTGGAGAAACATTGCATGAGGAAGCTGGTGGGACCTGTGTTGCTAAGTTGGGTGCACCTTGAAAAATCTACCTTTACAAGATGAGAATGGGTTTGAAGATTATTCATGGTTGCACAGAAATTGCCACCTTTGCATCAGAGTATTTTGAAATGGGGGATCTCCCCTGAGAGACCTGATCTTGCAGGCAGTGAAGATTTTAAGCAGTGACTCTTGGGGCATCCTTTTCAGGAACGTATGGAGAACAAGGAATCTTGCAGAACCTTCCTGCCTGCTGTGTTATTGGTGGAAAATTTGCCTTTGCCCATATTTTTATCTGTGCACTGAATAATAATCAGCATGATTAAGGCAGAACTTCAGCGAAAAGCACAGGATTTTGGAGAGACATGCAGTACTCTAAGCTATGTGGCACAATAAAAGCAGAAAGTAGTGACTGTCCTCATTCACTTGCAAATGAGTGGGAGCTGCATGACAGACTCCAGACACTATAACTTTCCTATAAGAATTTGGAAAAATGCACAAACTGCATCCAAGTGTGGGCTAATGTTCCCAAGTTTTTCTCTGTGTCTGTTAGCATTAAGAATTCATTTTATGCAGCATAATATCTTCCAGAGACACACTAAGTTTTTGAGATAACATCAAAATATTCTGATTCAGAGTTGCCTATTATATTTCATCTATTTTACTTAAGTACCCAGAAGTTTTTTTGGTATGCTATTTCTAAGTGACTGAATATTAAAGGATATTTATGTTACTATGAAAAATAGCTCATAAGAGATTATACTTGATGTAGTCTCCAACTATTTTTTCTAATCCTTCACAAAACACCTTAAAAATTATTTCTAGTTCTATAGAAGGTTTAGGTTTTTTTTTTCCTTTTCACCTTGGAAATTTATATTATTTATTTATTCTCCAAAGAAGGCAAACTTTTTGTTTTGTATACGAAGCTGTAGTACATCTGAGTTACTTCACATGTTTATTTATCTTGGAGAATAAATAATAAAATTCATTCTGAATTGCTGGAGAAAGAGAATCCTTTAGATAACTCTATTTAAATTGGTTTTGTAGTGAATAGTCAAACTATAAAACAAACCTGAAAGTACAACTGCTGTCTTTTTTAGAATGTAGTTTTTCACTAAAACTTTATACATTGTTAAGTAGTTATTTTTACTCAAACAAGAATGCAGAGATCTATCTTTCTCCAGCGATACCTACAGCAGCAAGCTGGCAAGCAACAAAGTTATTACACTAAAGCCAACTGAAATAATCTTTAAGATAATACCATCAAAAAAAGGACTGTCTACTACTGTATAATATATATTGTAATAATATATATTATAATATCATATCTCAGAATGACACCTAAAGTCTTGATTAATAAATTTAATCAGATTAATTCTCTTAATGCAAAGTATGTGCATTGCAGGCCTGTGACAGAAGTGCACAGATCTGTGGGAACTTGCACGTCATTGTGTTTGGCTTTTATTAAATAAAATATATAGCATAGCAAAGTATTGGCACAAAAAAGACTTAGGAAAACAGCAATGAAAAATGAGTCTGCTCAATCGGTTTCTAACAACGTTATATACAGCTACATATGTTGTTCCATTTTTCTCAGAGTGACATCATCCTGTTGGAGGATGCATTTGAAGTATCCCAAGTACTATTGTGGTAATTAGTCATAACATATTCAGGATAATCACTTTATCACTATGTGGGCATCTACTGCTTTGAAACATTTTCTTCCATCATATTTACAGGAAGGCATAACTATATTTAAAGTTCAATTTTTGCTTGACATGTAGCACTGGAAACACATGCCTGACATGAAAATTATTTCCAATCGTTTCACTGTCCGCGCAGTGTGCCTGAAGTATGAGTTCAGCATTTCATTGGTATTCCAGGGTATTTACATGACAGAAGCATAAAGGACTGTTACAAGTATCAGGTAATCCATGTCAAGTGCTCTTGTACGATTAGGAAACCACTATAATGTAGTGGAAGTCTCGGTGTTAACTTTTAGACAAGGTATGGTGACATGCTCAGCTTTTTACTGAAAATTCTTTTAAAGTGTATTCAGCTGAGCTCTTCTGTTTGTCTCCGTGAGAATAGATGAGGAAAGCTTAGTTTAGCTTGTTGACTGCCTTACTGTCTGTAATTGAAAGAATAAGCTGTTAAATCTCTCTTTTGAGTACTCTCATTTGAGTACTTATTGACTATTCATTTGAGTCTTTGAATTTTGTCAGTCGCTGAACTGGACAGCTCTTTCTTTAGTAATCATTAAAGTGAAAGATACTTCTCTGAGGTTTAGAGTAGCTGAGCTAATAACTTTTCTATAGTAATAGCTACAAAATGAAAGCCCAGTTCAAATTTCTAATTACAAATGGCTATGTGGACTTTAAGATGTAAGCTTTCACTGTAACTGCTACGTTAGAAACTACAAGGTATGTATCTTAGCTTTACTGAGAGTTTTGTCAGGCAATATTTCCAGTCACTTCACATCAGAACTTGACATCATGACAAGATCAGTATCAACAAAATGCTACATGCCTACTCATCCATATATCTCCAACCCATGAAGGGTAAACAACTATTTTTCTTTCCTCTCATCTGCATGTAAAATTGTGATTAGTGTTGTTACTTTAAATGCTTTTTTAGTAAAATTTTAACACAGTATGTTTTCCCAGCATGGACAATTCAGGAGTGACATTGATGTGCACTACTAGTATTTTGGAGAGGAAAATGATAGCTAGTGGAGGATATATTCCTCTACCTATTCCTCTTCAGTCTTGCATCAAAAAAGAAGGATGGTCTGTAGAAATGTACCTTGTAGTTGTCTTTACCAGTGCTCTTCAAAGGGAGCATTGTTCAGTCCCATCTGACAGCATTTTGCCCATTGACCAACCTCCCTAGACCTGACACCCATCTGCTAAGAGTCTTCTACTTCATAGTGAAATTCCTACTAGGTGTGTATTGCATTCAGTTGTTGTATAGGCATGTAACAGAGCCATAGCTTGCCTTTTGGCATCTAAAGGTAATGAGAGAAATATGTTCCTTAAAGGATTAAAACCTATGCTAAGCAATTGTTGGTTTATGGCTGCCTGGCAGAACAACGCCAAGGAAGAAGCATGTAGCTAACTACCTCATTCTCAGCTCTCTTTAGTAATCTTCTCTCTGGATTTTTAACAGTTTCCAGGGCAACTAGAAACAGAAATACCTCTTCTGTAAACCAGAGCTTCCCAGAACTCTCCCATTTCCGAGTGGTACACATAGTAATTATAGATTTCTCTTCATCACTGAGTTTTCACCAGATTTTTAAAAGATTTTTAAAAGATCTTCAATTAAATTTGTCTCATTAGTGGTTTTGAGATTCTCTTCCCTAGAAACATAAAATGGTGGTGGCAAACATAAAATATTTTGACTTCTTCAGGAGGCTTGGAAAGATACCATAAGCCTTCCCTTCTGAAACGCTAATTATGAACAGCCTGGCTGCCAGAGCTCAGTTTCCATAAAATATGCAGGAGGGATCCACAGTGACACAGTTATGGCAATATAGAGAAACCTAGTTCCCAGTTGTCATTTAAGCAGGGTCTACCATGAGACACATCTTCAGTCTTCAGTGAGACTGTCCTTCAGTCAGAGCATGACACCAGCTGAGACAACGGTATGGAACACAGTGAAAATTTTTCCCATCTCCTGTAAACATAGGACCACATTGTTATCGAGGATTCAGAAAAAAAAAAGTCTTTATTCTGTATTAATCTGTCTGAAAAAAAGCCAGCTGCAGCCATTTTAGCAGAAGACAGTTATACCCACTGAGGCATTATTTTTGCCAAAACTGTATGGTCGTTTGTCCCCTAAAGCTTGATACAGCAAATTTGTCTTAAAGAGTGTCTTGTTATGAAGGTCTAGGTTTACAGGAAAACCAGTGTAAGTGCATGCAGAAAAATAAGTTAACAAGACAGTTACACAAAATCTATAGTCTTTCAAGTGTGCATGGTCAACTTTTCAAGACTGCTGTTTCACTGTACCAATTTAGTATACTACAGGTACAAGTTTTTAAAGTTTGTTTTGATAGTACAGACCACTTTTTTGTCCTTGAAGAAACTGGAACCTTAGGCTTAAATGAAAACCATTTCAAATATTTTACTTATACATTCTTTACTACTGTTGACTTTCTCTGGGTGACCTTGGCCATGTCAGCTTCTCTCTTTCTTAACTTTAGAGGTGAAACTGTTCAAGTTATTCCTACAGCATTATATTTCTATGAATAGGAAATTTAAAAGTGGAATAAAAAAATAAACACCCTAAAGCATGATGAAAGAGAATAATGCAGATTTTATATATATATATATATAATTGTAGATACATATATACCATATATAGATCATATTGACTATATATAGTCAACTGATAAACATTAGCAAAACATGAAAGTCAGCTGCACTCCTAATGTTCACTGAAGGTCTGGTTGTTTTTTTTAAAAGAAATCTATTAAATTAACCTCAAATGAAGGCTCCTGTCTTTATCCTTACTCTACCTACTCCTTGGAACATTTTCTTTTGAGTTTTCTTAGTCCAATTATGATGTATGATGAACTGGTGTAGGATAAGGACCATGATATCATTGTGCAGCATGAGATTCAGAGTCATGTTTTGACCATTTTGTCAAAGGAACAGCACTTGTATGAATATGAAGAGATGGATGATGATGAAGAAGAAGAAGAAGAAGAAGAAGAAGAAGAAGAAGGAGGAGGAGGAGGAGGAGGAAAAGAAGAAGAAGAAGAAGAAGGAAAAGAAGAAGAAGAAGCAGAAGGAGAAAAAGAAGCAGGAGGAGAAGAAGCAGGAGGAGGAAGAGAGGGAACAGAGAAAGAAGAGGAAATAGAGGAAAAACATGAAGAAGAGAAACACAGCAAAACACCTGAGGGGGAGAAAAGCAGTAATAACATAGTGGAAACTGTAGAGGTAAAAGCATTTACTTCTATTAAGTTACTGATCTCTGAAGGAATTAGTTTCTATAACTTACATTAGTTTGGATAGATGTGTAGCTATCTCGGAAATGCAAAGTTGCTGGTTTGGGTGGTTATGGTAGAGGGAGGAACAAATATGTAGGTGTTAGTAGTTAAAAAATGTATTTTTTAACAAGTTTAAATGTAGAGATTTCATTGTTTTGTCTCACTATAGACAGAAGAGACTACTCAGAAAGAGACCATCATTCAGCAGGGTAAGAATACAATTCCTAAGAACTGGGCCATTATGGACATTTGAAAAAAATAAATTTCAAAAGATAAAACTTTTCTGAACAGTCTCTATTAGGAGCAATAAGTTATTGTCAGTAGATGGTAAAGCAGAAGTGATGAAATTTGAAAGGCAAAAAACCATTACTAATTGTTAATGATTCATAAGAAAAAAATAATTTTCCCAGTTCTGTATTGGAGGACGTTCACAAGAAGGACTTTCTCTTAGCAGGACTGTATCTTAACTTGCAAAGAGCAGTTTTAGTTCTGCAGTGACAAAGTAATGGTAATTGTGTTATCTCTTAAGCAGCTTCTTTAGGTGTTGTGTTTCTTCAGTTCAACAGAGAGGTCTTTCTTATCTCTATCAACTGACATTTCCTCATTACCTTCAAAACCAGATTATTTTAGGTGAAATGTGGTAATTACTGAGCACTGTTCAGAGATGCTTAAGATAAGTCTAGATGTTGCTTGTAGTTTTGATGACAGTTTGAGTGAACTGTATATTCCTTTAGAAAAGCTCAGAGGTATGGAAGACAAGTAAAAAGTACTTCCTTTATTTTAGAAATTCTGGAATAATCTATAAGGGTTCTTTTGACAGAAAATAAAAAATGTGGCATAAAGAAGACCACTACCTTAATAGTGAAGAAGCTATGCCATTTATTTTCAGTATTATAATTGAAATACTTGTCCAGAATGGATGCTTAAATATTTTTCCATCATCCAGTGATCTGGAAGTTTTGATATTAAGTTCTAAATTTATATCATTCATACAGTGAGCATAGGAAAATTTAAACATGAGAATATCAACTCAGATGGAAAGTTTATCCTGTCCCAGAATTGTTTCTATGGAATAAAATTCATGTTGAAGCAAAACTCCTGCCTTAAAAGTCAGCTTTTCCAAATTAGAATATACTTTCAAAATCAGTGTGCAAGACATTGTCTTCTGTCAGCAAGAGGAAACTATGAGTTTTATTTTATATAATGTCACTGCCATAAGTGTTCTGTTCCTGAAAAATGAGCATCTGGAGAATAATAAAAGGGCATTATGTAGTGCGATTAAAAAAATAAAAATATTCTTGTCAGACTGGGCATCAATTTCAACTGAATATGCTGATAGCTTTTTTTTTAAGATCCACATTTTATTCAGTGACTTTTATTTCAAAAATAATTTGAAGAACCGTTTTTTTCGGCTCTTAATTTGCAAGAATCAGAAGGAAGTTAATACAAAGATTTATATCATTGTAGAGAAAGAAAGCACTGACAATCACACTGTGAACAGTTCTTCAGAGAACACTGATGACCAAATAACTGGAGGAATCGTTGGGAAAAAAAAGGTACGTGGCTTGGTTTCTCCTTCTAGTTTTACCAGTGACCAAGAAGGCAGTGGGCAGTTACCAAACAGAAGCAAATTCCCCAATTTGCCTGATCTGCATAAACAAACTGCTGAGCAACTTGTTCCTTTTGTTTAAGATTTTTTGTGCTAAAATAACTTAAAATTGTCCAAATAATTGCTGTATTAAAATAAATTGTAGTACTTATCTCAGTAGAAATGAAATAAAGCCCATTATTCATGTGTAGCGTGCCCACAAAAGACGGGTTGTTGATCACATCAGATTCTGGTGAGGTGAAAACTTAGGGCTTAAATCCTATGAGACGTTATCTAAAAAAAAGTTCCACTACATTTCTTTCTGAAAGCAGCAGCTGAGCTAGTTGACCCTGTAGCTATTTCCAGCATGCACTGATTAAAGAGTGTGTTTATAAATATATAAATGCATGCTGAGGAATATCCTATATGGAATTTCTTGCAGGTTTAGGTTCCAAAGGCTTCTGCAGAGACTGGCTTCTGTGTTTCCTGTTGAACAAAGACCTTGAGCAGCTTCGAGCACGTGTGTAGTCTCACTGGCATCAAAACACATTGTCATTAGCTTTAGTGGGACTACACACATGTTTATAACAAAGCAAATTAAGCATTTACTGCTCTGGAGCTTTGCAGATCTAAGCTTGTATTTTTGGACCTTGCCTCAGACTCTTGTTTGAAAGAAACACGGATAATTGCACCACTTGCAGTATTTTGTACAAACTGTACACTGTGTAATTTGAAAACTAAATCTGTTAACTCCTCTGGTCCGTACATGCTATTTTTGACACATTTCAAATATTGCAGCAGAATGTTTTTCATTAACAACTTCTAAGCAGTCGAGTTTTTTTAAAAAAAATATTTTACCTAGGAGAAATTTGCAACCTAAATTGGCCTTGTTATATGCAGAATTCTTTGTGGGTTTTTTAACCTTGAATATCACAACTAACTGTTCTGGCATATAATTTACCTGTTTTTTACTTCAGTTTTCCCTGTTTAAGCGAAAACCACTGACAGGCCAGAAGAATGTATGTAGCAGAAAGGAAGATGGCTCTGGAACGCCATTACAGAGTGAAGAAAAAGAGGAGGAAGATTTGTCTGGTGAAGACAGTAAAGATGAAAACCAGAATCATACATTGGAGAATTCCAGGGAAACTGTGACCAACCAGGACAGAAGGATGAAATCTTCTACTTGTGTATTAATCTAACACTGTTATAATACAGATGAATGTGACAGTCCTAAAGCACATAGTGCAATTTTTACTTGAAAACAGTTACGACTCACTAGAGATGGTGGTGGTTGCTTTTTTTTATTGATTTGATTGCTGTGATTTTAAACGTGGACAATTTTCTTGATATTTATTGGTAATTATAATAGTTGCAATTGATATGCTTATCAGCACCTTGCTGGAGTTCTGTGGCCTTAACTGTTTGTGTTGTAAAACAAAATATATTTTTTTATGTGAAAAGTGAATACAGGCATTCCATGGTTTTTGCTAAATAATTTTACTCTGTTTCAGTCTACAGAGTACCACTTCCAGTATGTTAGTCTTGCAAAAATGTCATACTTGATGTAAGGTATTATTTGGTTTAACAACCTAGGTAAGAATATTGAGGTTCACATTTTAAAGAGGATACTCAAGTTACTTGGAAGTACATGTGTCTCTTTCTGTTTTAACTTAGAAAAATAGCAATAAAACTTTCAAGTTAACATCTAGGCCATTATTGAGGAAGTTACTTAAGCACGTGCCTCATTTCATATATGGCAGTAGTTCCATTGGAAACAGTACCTAAGAGTGGTGTGGGTATGGAAGGAAGTGTCCTGCCAAACTGGGACTTGGAGAAACCTTTCATTTCTGAAGGATGCTGAACACCTTCACTCCTGCTGAAGCCAGCGTAAGCTGATGGGACTCTTTCCTTAGAATCAGGCCCAATAAAAACTGGACATCCTCACTGCTGTTTCTGTTGGACTCTAATAATATATTATTTGAACATCCATACCTTAATGAGTCCCTAGTGAAGCTTTTCCTGCAAGAAAATAATGTAACCAGAGTTACTATGGAATACACTGGTATGACAGACAGATGGGCTAAATATTCATGTTTTTCTCAGGCAACCTGGCTTTTCTTCAGAGACTGAGCAGCAGGAGTGATGAATCCCATTACTGATATGGATGAGCATAATGTTTGATTTTTAATGAGTCCAAGAAGCAGAAGTGACAAACTGACTATTCTAATTACCAGCATTCCCTCTAAATGAAATTTGATTTCTGAAAATTTAATCCAGGTGAATAAGAAATATAACCCTTACCATGATGAATCTGATCTGGGGTCAGTGTTTGCCCCTTACTAAAATATGCTTAGTTTTTTATGAATATACACAAGCTCTAGCATAAATATAAAATAGGAAATTGTTTCTAAACTGAGAACTTTTCAGAATACTTTACAATGGACAGATGATCTTTCTAGAAAACCTAGGAAAATGTTATTGATTTCACTGACATACGAACACATTTTAAAATGCCCTTGGCCATATTTTGCCTTTGGATTATCAGTTTTCCTAGTTTCAGAGTTGCTGAAATTTTACGTAACATAGTTCGAAGTGTCTGGAGTTGGTTTTGACCTGGAAGTGGATTTGGGTGAATGTTTTGTCCCTATAAGTATGGCTGGTGCCCAGATTCTTTCATGGGGCCTCTGTGCTACAGTAGTCATCATAATGAAAACCTGGATGCTTGGGTCATCCTTTGACAGAGTTAATAATTAGTTTCTGTTATCTTTCTTTGAGCTACTCTGAATTCTACAGTGAACCTTACATGAGCTATTTTTTTTTTCTGCCAATGTGCATTATATTTACATCTTTTCTTGTTTTCCAGAATGCACATGTTGTTTCTGTTCTACTTGGATACTGTTTTGAATACTAAGAAGTGGAAAAGGAAAAATAAATAGTGTCCTCATTAATTTAAATAAGCTTAAATTATTTTTTAAGGGGAGATCTATCACAAACTGTTACCATAAGGACAATTTCTTTCTTTTAAATGTGAACTGTTTTAGTGAAAAATACTACTTTGAAGTGAGAGTTACCCTTAAGTCTAATGCTACAGAAGTTTATAGAATGGATTCTGAACTGCTGTACATCAAAGGAGTTTCAGGGACTTGTACATTTATCTTGTCCATACACTTGGCATAAGACAAAGCAGGAAATAACCCATTCAGATGTCTTTTTTACATGTCTTCCTCGGTAATAAAAAAGATTCAACAAATAAATTACATGTACACATGTATCAACTGGATTTTTTAACAAGTTCACAGTCCTTATAATAAAATTGTAAGGGGGTTTTATTATTGAAAGGCTTTCATAAACTGCTGAGTAGCAAAAAGTTGTAGAAATATTTATAGTACATTTTTCTCTGTTTTGTCTTACTTTCCCAAAGTTAACTGTATCAAATCTTTATTTCTAGATTTCACAGCCCCGTCGTATAACTGAGACTGCTTTAGAATTGCTGGTTTTCTAAAATTTCACCATGCAATCTACCAGTAGGTGGAGTTTGTGCTCTTCGAAGGTGTAACTGTCTCATCCCACCCAGCCTCTGCAGCCAGAAATTTTCCTTCCCCTGGCCCCTGAAAAGCAGTTAAAGATACTCACTCTGTGTCAAATTTTCTGATTCAAAATTCTCTGAAAACTTTATGTCTTCTGGCACATCGCTTTTGGCATTGAAGTACTCTGGTACATGTTTATCTAGTGTATTTTTAAAGTTTTAGACTGTGTATTTGCAAAAATATAAAGACAGAAAAAGACAATTATTTATTTCTCAGTGTACAGGCCATATACATTGACATATATTTGTCAAATTCTGTTACATAAATGTAAGTCTAAGTAAACCTGTTTGTTCTAAAAAGAAGTGCTATTAGTGCATCATGCATACATCTATATACGCGTATATGCACTGGTACATATATATGTGTATATACATACAAAGTTGCATGTATATCTAGGCCTGTATGTATGTGTGTATGTATATGACTGGTCAGACATATACCTGACCTCCTAAAATTTCCATTTCATCCATATATTTACATATGCATGTTTACCAGTTTCTGGGAGCACTGGATTTCTTTATGCAGCTACTGTTCCTATGCAAGTTTGTGATGATTGAAGTAGAAAAGGAGAGAACATGCTGTTTAAACTATTTTATATACCCAAAGATAATAATAATATATCAATCAAACTGTGTGCAACTTTTTTCTTTTTTTTCCCAGGTCATAGTTGTATAATATGCAAACTACATCCAATCTTTGTCCCTGAGGAAGACTTTAAGTCATGTTGTTGACATTAGGGTAGTTGCAGCAAATTGAGTTAATGTCATAATGGTAAACCACTGTAAGTCCTGGTAACCATGCACACACAAACTAATCTTAATGACTGGCGATAAACTAAGCATGGGTTCCTTAAAATGTCCTTGTTAATAAGGTATTGCTTTGTCCGGCTTTTGACAACTGACTTTTGACATCTAGCATTTTTGACGTTTACTTAGTATCTCAGAAACACTTTCTTGCAGCCGAAGTGCATTCTGCACTCAATTCTTGTTGAAATTGCTGGCCAGGCTCCTTGCTGACCCAGAAAGGGGTGGTTAAAGCCACATGGTTACACTACCATTACCAATACTACTATCAGTATGCTCTATATCCTATACCTCCAGGTGAAGGAGTAACACTTCACTCAGATTTATGCCATGCACCTAGCACCATGGACACTTAGAACATAGAAAAAATAAATGTTCCAAAACCACCTAAATTATCTGAACTAGCAGTAGGAATTAAATTATATATTTGAGTTAGATATTAAAATGCAATTCTGAGCACATTTTAAAATACCCAAATGTTGTATAGGAAAATTATAACCATTGACTGCATCCTTGGCCTATTTTCTCTCTAAAACTCAAATAATTATCTCTAAATTCCCTCACAGTGTTTTAAGAGCTATATTATTTATACTATTCACTACTCACAGAGGTTTACAACATTTTCACACCTTGTTATTACTAAATTCTTCTAAGAACATAGTGTCCTGGTTTAAGGGTGATGAGACCACTATCAGTGGTGAGAATTGGATAAATTAATGCTTTGGTAGTAGGTCCGCTTTGCTTAATATCTCACACTGATGAGGTCTCAAACTTCACACCTATTTGCCTTCCAAGACTGTGCTGGGATTACATTTTGATCACAGTGTATAATTACAAGTCTCTTTTTCAGGACCAAATATTAATGACTCAACAAAAGCATTGCAAAATCTAAATCTGGCTAAACTGTTGTTGTTTTATTTGTACATAAAGAAATCTTTCATTTTCAAGACTATTCTCATTTGATTTCGAAACAGTTTATACGCAGCTGTTTTCAATCACACTCTTCAAAAACTGAAGAGATATTAACAGAATTTTAAGAAATGTTAACAACTTTAAAAAATATTACAGAGTTTTTGTTCTTCAGCGTATCTATTACACATTAAACCATGTATCTGCTGATATACCACATATTGTTCTTAAAAATATTTGTGCATCATTCAGTATCTAAGTAAGAATGCAATATTGTCTCCCCTCCAAAATTTCTGGTTTCCTGGCTGCCTAAGACACTCTGAGCAGGACACGTGCACCCTGCCAGATGGAAGCAGGAAAAGGCAACTGGTGTTCTCAAAGACTTGCTTCTATGTATGTATACATAGTATACATATCTATGTACATATATATGCTACATGTATACTATGTATATACTATGTATGTGCCGGACCTGGACTTTCATGTTGAAATTTCCCATAGCAAGGTTTTGGGGAGTGGAAAAATGGAGGGAAAGTTAATCTAGCCATCCCCTTTGGGCCATTGCTGGAGGTGAGGGTGTGAGGCCACCATTAACTAGGAAGACCCAAGGAGACTTCTTCAGATCACCGATGTAGGGAGCACATAACTGCTCGGAGATTGAACACAGAGATGGAGAATTCAGCCCTGAAGAACATCTCCCCTTAAATATCTTACTTCTACAGTCAGGACAGTATATTTCATATTTTTGCCAGGGAGCGTGCCATTAAGGTGACCTAAGAAAGAAAATTATTAGGAAATAACTTTGTTTTCACACAAGAAACTCTTTTATCATTATCTCTGTTACTTAAGCTTATAGAACGAGAATTTCCATTTGTTTAAATCCTTCTGATGTTTTTAGTCAGTCATGCGTTCTTGTAGGCTGGCCTCTGCTGTTTCTTTTCTGTCCGTCATTTTAGGAAAACCAGCTTTCTGTTAGAAAACATGAATATATAACTTAAAAATGCAAAATGAGCTAAGTCTCTTCGACAGCCATGCTATCTGCAGTGGAGATGCCTTTTGAAAACAGCAGAGTGAAGCATCTACTTCGCTTGAACACCTGTGCTGGCAGTGGGGTTTCACCACATGTGCTGACAGCAGCAGCACGGTCAGATGGAGAATTTTGTCTGTCATTCCCCAGACAGCCCCCCAAGATGACACACATCCACCTGCTTCTTTCTGACCATGTCTTCCCCAACTGTTTTTTTTTTTGCCTTTTTTCCTCTGGGCACCTCCCGTTCCTCACCACAGCAGTGCCCAGGGCAGAGCTGCTCTTCCTGCCCATGATTTCCATGGGTCAATCCCTACTGTTGCTTCCCTTTCCTGGACTCTTCGTCAGATCTCCTGAAATGTCCCAGCATTGGACACCAGCCTGCAAGCACCCAGAATGCCCTCAGGGTGGGATGCTCACAGGGACCAGTGTCCCAGCAAAGTTCATGCACCACAGGCTGATGTCCAGAGGGAAGTATCTGGCCTTAGGAGCTGGCAGTTCCAAGCAGCTGGAAGGAGGATAACAGCAAACATTGAGCAACAAATACGTACTTCTAACTGTTGCTGCCACTAAACATCATAAGGAGGTAATTCATAAACTTCAAGAATTGCAAGAATTGTACAGATTAATTGTTATTATTTCAGGGCTGTCTCTGTTTCTGCAGATATTTTCATGAGTTACTTCAAGTATCAGGTCATTCCCACTCAGTAACACTATTCACCAGGCTAAAAATACTGTGTAGTTTGGATTGGGCCCTCTGTTTGTCATCCTCTTGTCATGACAAATTGGATCTTGAGGCTTCCAAAATTTAATTACAGCTGGGTTGTTGGGTTAATTTTTTCCTTATCATTTTGTTCCTACTTGGAGAAAGATTACTAGATCATTAAACATTATTAAAAATTGTAATTTAATGAATTTCTCCTCTCCATCAAAGGCTGTATTTTAATTATCACTGTAACCATAGTTAAGTTACAGTTATTCTGGTACAGAGTAATAAAATTATAGTTCTGAGCTGCTATTAAAAAAGCATGAAAGAGAAATTATGTGCTTATATTAACTCCTTGGCATACTAAGAATATATCTTTAACTCTCCAGCAGCACTTAACTGTACATTGGGTGTTATTGTTTATCCAAGACATTTGCTCACACTTTCATCCTGTACTGTTGCTTAATTTCAGTTTGGAAAGTTTTCTTTATTTAATCTGGGACTGCATATCATTCACTTTTGAAGAGTCAAAAACTGTAAAGCTTTAATGAAAACCACACTGATTATTTCTTGTGTAATGCCAGTAGTCTCTGGAACTCCAAACAACCACAAGCTTAAATATTTGGATTTTTTTTCTATGAAAATTGAAAGCTGAACTGTGAGGAAAAAATGACCAGGAGAATGCTTTCAAATTCAATAAATGTGACATTTGTTTAATACATTCCTAGTTTCAAATGCTTTCTCCTATTAAAAGGTCCCTTAAGAAAACTACTTTACAAAAATCTAATTTGCATTACAAATTCAAAAACCTTTTTTTTTAAGATACCTTGAACTTATCTTTCAAACCCCAATCTTTTGGATGGTTTTACATAGCTGTCATTGTAACAGAGATGTAGAATAAGGGTTACATTGCACAGAGAAACACCAGAGCCAACTTGCAGCTGAACGAACACACACCTCAGTATTGACATGTTTACAAGGCTGATTTCAAGCAGTCCTTGAAGGATACGTTCACACTGCTGGTTATGCTCGCACTTGCATGTGAATTTGGGCTTTAACTTGCAGACAATGCAATCTCTCAAATCTCTTGCCTTTCTCAGGGCAGCTAGAACACTCCAAGGCTTGGATGCTAGAGAAAAGCAGCATCCCAGGCGAGCTCACACACAGAGCATGAAGTGAGCTTCGCAGAAACCCATGCAGTCGACAGCCAAGATGCAGTGAAAACCAGCCTGAAAACACCCGTGGTTAAGCTCTTTGAATGAATGGAATCATGCCTACACAATCAGGAGCAGAACAAAAGCAGTTTAAAAACACACTGATTACAGTAAATCAAATGGGATGCATGCCTGTACTAATCGGCATCACTGCAGCAATTAAGTAATTGCTACCACTGATGATAGCTTCTCACATGGAGAAGCTACACAGGCAAGGAGTGTTTGTTACCACCACCAGGTTTCCATACTCTATCAATGCAGTTTGACATGGCCAGAAAAGGCTACCCAAGAGAGGGCCTTGTGAGTCCTATGGTTTGGATGATACCAGGACAGCTGAAGGAGAAGCTGCAGCTGCATTAAGACTTCTGCTGGCAGTGGCTTCTTGTACAATGCTATCATCCTAGTATAGACCTTATATTCATAGGAAGAATGTCTAAATGAAGGCCAGTGTTTTGGAAATGGGTAGCTAAAAGGACATACACAAAGAGAAAGCAACATACACCTGACCCATTAAGATTTGCTTCAGGTACCTCTATTGTTCCAGCACACTCATGTGCTGAACTTCTACCAAAGCCTCACAGCAGAGATAAACTACAGAGATTATCACTACTTATTACAGATTTCTAACCTTTTAGCTTAATCTTTTCTATGCTATCTGTGCCAATAATAATAGCCTAAAGCGCTCCTTATTTTCTACTTTCAAGCAGAGTAATGTTATTCTTGTTAATCTCTCCTCACATGGAAATCTAATCTTCCTGTAGGCTGTTACATTGCAATGGCTCAGGTGATACTACTGTAGTTTTTGTTACTCTTTTTTTTTTTTCCTTTTAAAATCAAGGTGATCAAAACTGAGTACCGAAGCGTAGCATACTCAAGCTGCATTTGCACTGGGTAGAGCCTGATCAACTTGAAGAAGAGCTGGTGCTGAGGACCCAGCACCTACCCATACCAGTCTGGGTATTTTACTCAGGAGGGGCTCTAGCGGCCCTGTGGGTGCAGGAGGTGCATTCACTCTAGGGCACGTTTCAGTCTTGGACACCAAAAGTAGTGGATTCGAGTGGGGAGGTATCCTTCAGGTGCACTCCCAAATCCAAATGAAAGCTCTGATGAGAAAAAAACATGTTGGAGAAAGCTCCCAAACACAGTGTCCATGCAGAATTTTATTCTAATTACCAGCAAGATCCCCTGTCTTTCTCGGGCTACTCTGATATCGTCAGCCTGAGAGGTTGGCAAAACTGGCACCTCTTCTTCTGTTTCCAAACTAACATTTCCCCTTGAGATTAATTCCGTCCTTCTGAAAATAGGTGTCCCTTATTTTAAAAGAAATATTCCTTTTCTTACTAGATAGCATTTCCCTATTTGACTGTGCTTTGCCTTACTAGATAGCATTTCCCTATTTGACTGTGCTTTGCTGTAAATAGTGCGACACGTGGGTGGGACCCTCGGAACTCCCTTGGGATCTCTTCCGCTCACTGCCCCTGCATGCAAATGCGTTATAGGAGTCACAGTAGCTGGGGTCAGTGCTTCCCTGCACCCTCACCAGTTTCTAGTGCCCATTAGATACCACCGCTAATGATGGACAGTGGAAAAAAAAATATCCAAGTCTAGTTGTAGTCAAACTTTAATCAAAAACATTGGAGCATTTGATGCTTTGCCTGAAGCCCTCACTTCCGTAGGCTAGAAGTGATTGAGGAATTAGCTTTCATCTGGGAGGAGGAAAAAAAAAAGCCTCTAGTCTTTGTGATTATAAAAGAAAGCCTGAAAATATGACCCCCATGACACGCTGGCAGCTCAGAAAGTTAATGGGAAATGTGAAGACTTAAAAATTTTTTTAATCTCATGACTTGAGTATCTGACTCATGCTTTTCGAACATTTAAGGCTTGCCATCAGCAAATTGCTGAGCAACTGGAGCAGTTCATCTTGGAAAGTGCTGTTTCACCGCACTGCTGCCCACAGAACTCTCCAAGCAGCCACTGCCACCCTGGATGGGAGGCCAGCCAGGAGCGAAGCGCTTTGCCAGCATAGTCCTGTTTCCAGAGACGGGACGAGAGCGAGCACAGCTCTTACTCCCCATCCCGCCTTGCTCAAGCAGAGCCCGACCCTAGCCAAAGCGGGGGTGCAGCCAGGGCTGGCTCCTTCCCAACCCTGCAGGCCCTGGGTGAGGCCGGGACGGCACAGCAGGTCAAGCCACACGGCCCCGGGCCGGGGGACCCCACCCCCCTCGCCGGGCCAGGGCACTCCCGGCAGCCACGTCGGAGGGGAGCGATGCCTCCGCCCGCGGCCGGGGAGAGCCCTTCGTGGGGCACACCGACGCCGGAGCCCCTGGAGATAGGGGCCAGTGCGTCCCTCCCAAACGCCCGAGTCCCTTCCCGCCCGCGGTGGCCGGCGGGAGGGGAGGCGAGGCGGG
>NW_010165061.1:0-213 GCF_000695765.1 Mesitornis unicolor | reverse complement strand
GGGTAGGGGCCCTGGAGTGGTGGTCCTGGGGTGGGGGTCTTGGGTTTGGGGTCTCAAGTTTGGGGTCCCAGATTGGGGGTCTTGGGTTTGGGGTCCCAGGTTCTGGGTCCCAGGTTTGGGGTCTCAGGTTCAGGGTCCTGGGTGGGGGTCCCAAGTTTGGGGTCCCAGGGGGGGTCCCAGGTTGAGGGGCCCACGTTGGGGGTCCCAGGGGGG
>NW_010165060.1:0-556 GCF_000695765.1 Mesitornis unicolor | reverse complement strand
GGGGTGCTGGGGGGAAAGAAGCAGCCACAGGGGGATCCGAGAGGGGTTGGGGGTCTCTAGGAAGCATTTGGGGAGGGTTTGGGGGTCCTGGAAGACCACAAAACAATGGGGACCACCCTCAAATAATGGGGACCACCCCCACAACAACGGGGCACCCCCAAAATGATGGAGACCACCCCAAAAAACAACGGGACCACCCCCAAAAGAACAGGAACCACCCTGAAACCAACGGGGACCACCCCAAAACGACAGGAACCACCCCCAAATGACAAGGACCACCCCCAAATGACAAGGACCACCCCCAAATGATGGGAACCACCCCAAAAACAATGAGAACCACTCCCAAATGATGGGAACCACCTCCAAACCAACAGGAACCACCCCCAAAATGATGGAGACCACCCCAAAAAACAACGGGACCACCCCCAAAAGAACAGGAACCACCCTGAAACCAACGGGGACCACCCCAAAACGACAGGAACCACCCCCAAATGACAAGGACCACCCCCAAAAACAATGGGGACCACCCCCAAACCAATGGAGAGCACCCCCAAAA
>NW_010165059.1:130119-142682 GCF_000695765.1 Mesitornis unicolor | reverse complement strand
CCCTGATATGCCTTGAGATGGCACCAAGGATTTACCTTTGTTTCTCCTGTAAGATCACACACTTCAGAACATCCTTATATTTGACAGTGTAACTGTTTTCTTACACAGCTATCTGTGGTGTGTCCAGGTAATTTAATTACTTTTCTATATAGTACTAACAGCATATGAGTGTTACGCTACAACAACACACTTTACCACTATAACTTCTTACTTCAATTCAATGCTTAATGCAGGCTATAGGTCAGATGGTTTGACCAATGCCAGCACTAGCCTGGTGCCATTTCCCATCTGTTTTCCTTATCAGTCCCCTCTTCCCATAATGTCACTGCAGAAGTCCAGGAGACTTTGTTCCTGGAGGTACCATGGATCCAGTCCTGGTGGGTGATGCCAAGCGAGGAGGTGGGAGGCATGAGTGGCTTATGCATCTGTCCTTCAAGGTTCTGGCCAGGAAACACCTTGTGCAGCAGAGAAAGGCTGACAAAACCATGGTCACATGGAAGATGTTCCAGCAACCAGCTTGACTTGAGGCTAGCAAGGAGGTATTTTTGCACACAAATGCTTTCTCTTCAGGACAGTCACAGACATCAGTATTCACCAGATCATGAGGAAATAGCACTCATCAACCTACTCCACTTTTGGCAATACTGTACCCCCTAACCACTGTTCCTCTCTCAGGGCTGTGTAGTGAAGTGTGTTAGCTTAGCCTTTAAAATTTTCTTTTGTTTATGCCATTTATAACATGTGGTGCCTAATTCTTGGCCTCTTGCTGTGGGGTAGAAACCAAATGATATGTGTGCAGAAGCCTTTGCTTTCCTGCTCCAGGCAGACAATTTGCTAGAGCTGCCGTTTCATTGCTCAGGTCTTCTGCAAAAGTCTGTTTCTCCTCCTATCTTACAGTTTAGTCAAGAGATTTAAATATCTACCTTCTACATCAGTTCTTGTTAGTGGCTTATGCCTTGTGGTATCTTAAATCAGCCTCTGGGATCAGTCAGAAAATGCTTTATTTTCTGAAGCTGCTGTGGTATCTTTGTAATTTTTTAGAATTCTGAAATTTCTCCAGGCATGTGACTCGTGTCTTTTGCATTCTCTAATTAGTAGAATTGAGAACAGCTCAAATATATTTGAAAATACTTGAAATATTTTTATTTCATTATTATCATATCGTATCCCATATATCATGCTATGCTATGCTATGCTATGCTATGCTATGCTATGTTATGTTATGTTATGTTATATCATCATATCATAACTCATAATATTTTTGGTAACGAAAATATTCAAATATAAATGCTTAAAACCTGATTCTTGTATCTGTATTGATATCTGTAGCTGAAAGCAGTCATTAGTTTTTGACGCGGTGCCAAACACTGATCCCGCTGAAGCTGATGAGAGCAGTAGCTGTCATCAGCAACTCTGAAAAATGAGTGTTTTGTATGAAAGTGATGCTGCTTGTATTTAAGGTAAATGTTAAAACAAGTCACCAGTATTGAAAGTGCTGTGTGCGTTTGCCTGTTGATAACAGTCTGTCAGCTCATTTCCCAGAGGATTATTGTCAGTGGGTTACATCAACCTCGGTATGTTAAGTAACTTCTAAGATCTTGCTGGACATATTGAAAAAGAATAATCTGAGAGAGTTTAAAATGGGTCTTGAAGCTGCATATAGTTTTACATTTGTCTCTGGTGGATCAACGTTTTCAGGAATGTAGCATCAGATATTGCACCATTTGAAAGAATTTTAGTGGTAAAATGGAGAAGCTGCTGGCTTAAGAATAAACACAAATGTTACTTTCTTATAAAAGTACTTCAATGTAAGGCCTGTTGAAGAAAAACCAAATGTAACAAATCAAAAATTATTTATTGAGTTAATCTCAGCTGGAGAACTAGCATGAGACTAAAACACCCCTTAAAAGTGGGAGAGGGTTTCATACCTCTGCTGTCTCTGCTCTGTCTTTGGTAGAAGAGGTTTCCAGATACCACACAGCCCGTCCAATATACTGTCTCTAGCTTACAAATGTTAACCAATCTTACATTCATAACCGACATTAGCAATGTCTGTAGATGAGTCTGGGGGAAAACTCTTACATAGATAAGGAGGTTACGTGTCAGAGTGCAACCAGAGTGTCCATATGCTGCAGCACTGCTTATATATATTTAGAAACAGTAAGTTGGTTAGGCTGCAGTTTTCTTCTTCAGCAGATCTTTCTTTGCTGATTTGCCCTGAACTTATTCCCAGCAATCAGCATACCCAAATACACTAAGATCAAATACATAGAAAGTCACCATTAGATTTCATGAGAATGTAAAAAAAATCAGTAAATTACATATTTACCTTTATAGATTTATTTTTTTTAGCCAAACACCAGAATAGTGTCTCTCTCTGCTTCCAGGAGTACTGTTTGCCATCTGTATGAACTGCATGGTGTCTCTGGTTGCTTTCCATAGGTGCGTTCTGCATACCTCTCTACATCCCTTACAACCTGACAGGGAAATGGCACTTGGGAAGAGGCGTTTGCAAGCTCTGGCTGGCTATGGACTATCTCGTGTGCACAGCTTCAGTATTTAACATTGTTCTTATCAGCTATGACCGTTTCCTGTCAGTTACTAAAGCTGTAAGTACCCTCTGATTTTATCACAAGATCACTGGTGGATTATACTCACCAACCTTTGCTGTGTTAATGAGTATAAGCCCAGATTTACTCGAGATCATAGCCCTCAAAAGTGTGCTGGCATGTGGAGATTATTTGATATTTGCAGCTAGGTGTGGTGAATGTTCAGCATTGAGCATGCTCCAGCCCAGAACCAGTCAAACAGGACTTTTCTCATGATTTCAGCTGTAGGTTGCTGTTGTGCTGCAACAGGAAAGCAGGCTGAGGGGTGAAGAGGGTAACGCAGGAGGCTGGTAAGGTTCATGCTAAGGATGGAGAACAGCATTTCTCACTAATCACTCTGTTAACTCCAGTGGCAATGAAATGTTGGGGAGAGTAAAGGTTCCAGCTCCTTGGTGACATATGAGAATGTCAATGTAATGTCATATGATAGAATTTCGGTTTTATTTTTGTTAATGATAGTTAATTGTACTTATTATATTTGCCCTTTTGTTACATTTTATTATTTTTTACTTTAAGGAAAAAATCTGGGAAATCGAACACCAAAATATTTTATGAGCAAGAAACATTACACTGGAAAGCCAAAGACTCAGCGTTTTCGAAGTGCAAAATTAAGAGCTTCTGTGCAAATGTGATTAAGTCCTATGGACATTTGCATGATAGTCTTTAATGAAATTAGCTCTTACTTTTTTTTTTTTTCCAATTGGATACCTAAGGTCCAGGAATTATGCACTCACCCTGTCATCCCATGTAAAGGGATGGTGCAGGATGTGGACTACAATATATCTGTTCTGCAACATACAGTGGAAAATAAAATTATGTACTGGTGCTGAAGTTGGGGGGAAAGAAAGGAAAGGGATAATTTTGTGGTTTCATCAGCTAGAATCTGGATTGCAGATGTGAAATCTATTCCTACCTCCTCATGAAGTGTGCAATAAACAACTTTCCCAAAAGTGGGTGTTAAACACATGTGCCACATTTTCTGTTGACCACTACGACACATATAGTCCTATTTGTAAAATGCTGTAAAAACCAGTGCAGCTGTCAGTGAATGGGAGTCATGCTCTGAACAACTAGAAAATGCTCATTACTCTGACACTTTTGTGTGTGTGTGTGTGTTTGAGACCACGGATGTCTCAAACAAGGCATACCAAATTACCAGGTACTGATGGATGACCATGTTTCATCACCTGGATCAGGACCCTAGCACAGTTATATTAACCTGTAGAGAGACACCCCTATGCTATGTCAGCATCAATTAATAAAACATACTTGGGTGGTGTTCAGCTGATCAGCATAGCTCTGAATTACCAAGCATCCTGCTGAGTTCCTCTTCTGCTACTTCTGTTGGTTCCAAAATGTCTCTCAAATGGGTGTGACCTCTTTCTTTTTTACCCTCCCAGGTATCTTACAGAGCCCAGCAGGGAATAATGTCCAACCCTGTCATCAGCATGGTGGTCATATGGGTCCTTGCTTTCCTCCTCTACTGCCCAGCAATCCTCTTTTGGGAGCACGTGGCTGGACAAAGCGTGGTAGCAGCAGATCAGTGCTACGCCGAGTTCTTTGACAACTGGTACTTCCTCCTGTGCGCATCCACCCTGGAGTTCTTTGTGCCGCTGCTCTCGGTGACCTACTTCAACGTGCACATCTTCCACAACATCCAGAGGCGCCAGCGGCGTGGCAGCACGCAGGACTGTGAGCCTCCAAGGAGAGGCAGCTTATCCTGGAGATTTTGCCTCTTGCAGAGGCAAGGGTTGTTTTCTTCTCCATCGGAAGCAGAGGACAGTGCTTCTTCCTCCACGCGGCCAAAGAAAGAGTCTTTGGTGACTGACAGCTCATGTCCATCCAGGCACAATTCTGTAACCCCAGAAAACGAATTCTCTGTTTCTTTCTCTTCAAGGACCAGGTCAAAACTGCAGCAGGACAAGAAAGTAGCGAAGTCACTTGCCATAATTGTCTGTGTGTTTGCCATTTGCTGGGCCCCGTACACTTTGCTAATGATTATTCGTGGGGCCTGCCAAGGAACCTGTGTCCATAACTCCTTGTATGAAATAACCTTTTGGCTTCTGTGGATCAATTCCTCCCTGAATCCATTTCTCTACCCTCTCTGTCATGTTAAATTTCGAATGGCTTTCATGAAGATATTATGTCCCCAGAAGTTTGCAAAACTGAGATCTGGCTCTTTTTAGAAGGAAAAAGAAAAAAGGGTTCAAGAGAAGCTGGATGAGGAATGTAAGTAGCCACAGTTTGAAAACAGAGATAGTCACTTCCAGGATATTAATCTAGTTAGAAAGCCTAGATACACCTTCTGTGAAATATGTCCTCCTTCAGACAAACATGTTCGTACAAAGTTTGTGTACTTTTTCCAGCTATATCAATTGGCAGGTGAAAGGGTATTGCCTCTGTCAGACTTACACTAGTCGTGTATCCACACTGTCTTCATTCTAGTTGTTAAACTATCTTTAATTGCAGTTCACCTTATATTTGTGTTCATAGGTGGTATTATTTAAAGGCAATGAGTTATTTTTAAGTAGCCTGAGGCCTCATGATGTCTGCAGCAGTGCCCTGTGCAAGGCCTAGAAAAATTAAGTGTAGTTTGCTGATAGAAGATAATGAGCACAAGCCCAGCGCCTCTGAAGGGCAGTGGAGCATCTACCTCTGCCGCCATTTGGGCTTACTTGATGTGTTAGAAGTTGCCAGAATAATTACTCTCACTGGACAGTGCTTCGTGGTGCAAACTTGTTTTTAGGGACATGGGCAGATGATTCTGTAATACCTCTGGCTTATTTCTGGCACCCTTTGCAACCACACTGAGAAATAAGTTGGGAATCTATTTGCTCTTGCCTCCCTCACTTATTGTGAGCTATCGTTAGTAGGATAGATAAGCATGAAAGAAGCTTATGGGCAAGAAAAAAATGAGTGATTTAGATGAGGGACTAGATTAGTGTCTTTATTCTTCTGATGTGGAAGTTATTTACAGAAAGACACATTTTCAGAAAGACCTCTGTACATTGTACTCCTTACCCTTCAGCCAGGCAGCAGAAATACTGGGAACTGTCAGAATGAGGGCAGTCTAAGGTGTGATCATGGAAGTATTCCAGGGCCACTGGTGATCACTAGTTCTTGTGAATGCGAGTCCTTGTGGGAGTTGCACAAGTAAGATGTATTACTGACCTCAGCGCCAATGGCATGAAATTGTCCCTACACCTGCTCTGAACTCATGGTCAATGAATGTCCTGCAAGCCATGGCATGGGGTCCCTGCTGATGAAAAGCATCAGTAAGGGACAAATTTGCTGCTAAATGCAAATTTTGCTTCTCCCTTGGATTGACAGAGCCATATGGAACTTCCCACATATGCATTATTTGGTAAGTGAGAGTGACCAGAAAACTTCCTTTCTTTCTAACATATAAAAAAGAGAAAAAATCCTGTTTCAAAATACCAGAATAAAACTTAATTTTTGAAGTACAGAATTTACTTGAAATTTATTTCCTATAAAAATGTGAGAAGGAAAAGCTTTTATAGACAATATTCAGATGTGTATCTAAGTGCAAAAGCTAGAGTTGAATAAAAGACAGTATCAAGCTTTTTAGGAAGCATCTGTCTGGATTCTGTAGATGTGGCTTTTCAGTTTCTTTACTGAACAACAGCATAATCCTTCATTAAAAAAATCTTTGGGCTCTAATCAAAAGAACTGGTGAAGGGAAGGACCTTTTGCTGAGCAAATCTTAGACAAGAACAGTTAAGACTTACTGCTATTTCTGTCAGGACACTGTGGGCACCTAATAGGCCTTAACTGCCATGGCCAACCTCACCTGGATCACCAATATCAACATCAGTCCCTGGAGCACCATGAGACTGGAGAGAGGGATTGGGAACTATCCTGGGCTACGTGAGTGCCTGTATGCACTGTCTTTTGGAAATTTTTTTGAGGTTTTGACTGGACTTCTGAGATTGGCCTAGGACTCAGCTTGTCACTTTGTGTTTGTTTCATGATCTCCCCCAGATGTACTTGGGGAATTGAGGACTTCCACAGTGGAAGACTATCTGTGATATCGCTTGTATCTCAGAAGGAAATCATACAAGCGATTTCTAAGCAAAGCCAGTCTGATCAGGGGCTCCCCAGGAAGTTCACAGATCATCAGGCTGACAAAGGTCTCTTGCCCTTCTTCCTTCAAAACAATTCCTGAACATACCCTTTCCTTTTATTTATTTTTATCAGGTTACCACAACACGTTGTGCAGTGCTATACCACTACTTTATTGTTGTATCAGTCTTCCCTTACTATTGCATCCTTCAACACTATTCTTTTTTTTCTTGCCACCTCACCACATTTCTTGTATTCCCATAGTACCTGGTTTCCCATTTTGCATCAGGTAATTCATGTTCCTCCATGTTGTTGTAGTGCCTACAGATATGCCATGGCACATATTTCTGTGAGCCTTGCTCAATAGTTTCCCAGGCATACCAGTACAGCTTTTTCACTAAATATATCAGAGATCTGATTGCTGTTCTCACTCACATTACTGTTTTCATTCTCATTTCCTGTACTGTAAAAGTATCTTTCTTTTAAGAGAACTACACAGAAATTGAATATTCCCTGAGTAAAACCTGTTGCTGTTAATGTGTTAGCAGTCTAACACAACCATAAATACCTCCACTTACCTTATACAAGATATATATCACCAAATCTATTGCCCTCCCAATCCCTCTAGCTCTTTTTTCAGGATCTGGCTACTGTACTTCAGGTCAGAACAAACTTTCTTGCCTTTAAGGGTATGCACAGTGCTCTGATCTTCACTCGTGTGTGTACTCGCTCACTCATTTCCTCTCCTTGCTATACAACTCTACCCAAAGTTTTAATCTTGAGTATGGTGTTAGTTTTTTTTTTGGGGTAGGAACTCTCCTTTATCACTGTATCTTATCTCCCTTATGACTGCAGAAGAGCATTTGTTAGACCTACCAGTTGCAATAACACTCAATATAACCAGTAGTGACTCTTCACTGATGTGCTCTCTCTTGAGCTGTGGAAACATTTTCAATCAGCTGCTCCCTTTCCCCCAATTTCTGAAGGACAAGGCAGAATAATTTGTGTTTGTCCCCTTCACACTGATGTCTATTGGTCACTGTACCTAGGTCTGACCAAAGAAGCAACACAACTTCCCCCGAAGATCATGCTTTTATTTCTCACTCCTATGAAGGAGGACAATCACACTGCTGTGTAGATGCCTTGTAAAACAGGAGGACAGCTTCACCCTCCTCACCTGTATTGCCAACAAAACGAGAAGCTCCTCCGGAGCACAATTTAGAGGAGGTGCCTGGTTTAACCCCTTGAGCCAGCAGTTTAGAGATCCTGTTCATCCCTTGGTATGCCTGTGAAGGCAGATGCTGTGAACAGATCTGGTTTGCCTTATGAAGGATTCTCATAGAAGCCCGATTTTTGGCATTTTCCTCCCGCTGTTCCAACCAATGTGCTCCTGCAGATGTCACTAGTGCTACACGGTATTTTTAAACCTTGCAAATCCGTGGGTATTTCAAAAGGTGCCACTTGTATGTACAATCCTGCGTGATATGACACCAGCACCTTTCTGCTAGAAATGCCACCATATGTAATATTTACTCTGCTGCAGAAAAGATTAAGGGCAGGGCTTATTACCTTGGCAAAGAAAGGGAGTCCTTAGTTATACAGATAATCATGTTAGTGCAGGACCTCTTCCTAAATTGCCCTGTATAGAAATCATCCTGTGCTTTGTATTTAAAACAGAGCCTTTTATCTCCCATGGAAAAGAAAAGAGATTTATACTGAGCAGAGGGCAGATCCTCAGCTCGCTCTCTATATATATATATGTATATATACTATATATACACATATATATCTATATACAAATATAAAAGGCTGTTGTAATTGTGGATTGCTGTTAAAACAGCTATCCGTCTCTCCTACCCTCCTTCTTGTTGCTGCTGTTCTGCACTGCTGCCAGCCTGGGTGAGGTCTCGTGCGGCTGTGCGGGAGATCCAGTCTAGAGGCCGATCCAGGTGACAAGTAACCATTTTTTCTGCCTGGTTGGTTAGTTTGGGGTGAGGACCTTATCTGGCTTATCACACATCAGCACAGAAGTGCTAACTGCTGGTGAGACCTCTTCCTTTGTCAGCAGCTTACTTTTGGGTCAGCTTAAAGTAACCGTGAAGATGCAGCTTTGGATATAAGTACCTGAATGTCTTTCTCAGTCATTTTCTACAGATCAGAGCTTTAGCTTGGCGGTATTGGTAAACTTCCAGCAACTTTAGCAAAGTTAGGCCACACTACAATGGAGTAGGACCTTGCCTGATCTGTATGGCAGACAACTTCAAGGGGATCTGCTCAGCTGGGCTTCTGGGGGTGGAGGACTTCCCTGGCAGGACACATCTCAGTCCTCCCGCTTTCCCTGGTGTGCTAAGGGTCTTAGCAACGTTAGTGCTGTCTCAGGCCCTTTGTATGGAAGGAGCTGTCTGCAACTGTTAAAATTAGTGGAGGTCCCTGCTGAGACATTTACATTCAACCGATTCTGTCACTTTTGACAACTGAATGCAAGTAGAGTCAGTCCTCAAGTACGCACACAGACAGTGTGTGAGTGCAAACGCTGAGCATCACCAGAGGACAGGAGGCAAATTAATTTCTGGAATAATGCCATGGAAGTTAATGGGTATAGCCTCTGAAGTTTAACTGTTTGTATTATTTGTGTTACATTTCAGTAATAATTTCTGGTGTATGCAAACTAAGCATTTTTCAACCTGTTCTGTAATTGCTTTCAGGTTAACCCATTTCCTAGCTTTTCTGATATAATACTGACAGGCACAGTGTTTCTTTTCTGTTCTCTGTCAATTGGTTGTTGTACACAGTGGTTAATGTCACAACGTGCTGGTTAATTTTTCGTTATTATACATCAGGTTTCCTTTTCTGTGTCCTGCCTGGGCAGTTGGCCCTTTGCACCAGACCATCGTGCTGGGTGCATCTTGATAGGCAGCAAACAGCACTGGTCTCTGATTCACCTCCTTTTACAACCCCATTCCTAGTGCTGTACTCTAGCACTCTACCATGCTGGAGGAACTGTAAATAGGGTCCTTTGAGGAGCTGTGTGTAAATGCTTGTTTTTCTTGATGAAGAATGGCAATGTTTTATTTTTTAATATTCCTCCCATCTAGCATCTAGCATTCTTTGCCACTTCAATCTGTGCATATAAGAGGCTGAAGAAAGGAGAGCTCAAACTAAAACTGAGGAAAAAAGTGCTTTTATTTTCTTCAGGCACTTTTGTCATGTCCAGACCTTAGGTTCTGGTCTCTGTGCAAGTTATTTCTTGTGAAGTCACTAGATTTGTTACTCCTTGGTATTGTGGGAGGACACATCTGCAAAAGGAGGAAAAGCAGGAGGTTAGGATTAAACTCATTCCAGCCTTTGCACCTTAAAAGAAAGACCTGAACTCCATCGAGGAGCCAGTGTGGAGAGCAAATCACCAAAGTATTAAGACCTGCAAAAACATGTGATGCTGTGCTGAGGAGCTGCTTTGTCATTTAAAATACAGAATAAACCCAGGACCAATGTGGAGAGGCCAATGAGTTTTCAGATGGAGATAAGGGCTTTTTTTCTGGTTCCTTGCTGACCAGGGCAGGGCATATTAGTGAAAAACTCGTGTCTAATTTGGTTGGGTTCACAGGCTGAAATCAGTAATTTTATTGACACTCATAGTGATGGGACCTCAAGTTTCCAGTGACAACAGGAGATGGGAGGAGAATGACACTAAAATTGTAGCTCTATTTGAGGAGTGATTGTGCATTTTGTTCCTGTTGCAGTGGGCTGCTGGAGCCACTACCATTGGTCAGCTCCAGGGGAGTTTTGCTACTCCCAATTTGCTGAAAATGCTGTTTACTTTTTTTTATTGTTTGACCTGGAATATCAAGCAATATAATGCATTTTATGTACCAATGCTTCAATATACAGACTGCTGGCATATCCAAATGCAACATGGTGGCTTGCCATACTTTGGTTTCGGTCACACAGATCTTGAAAGTTAGAAAGGTAAAGCCTGAACCAAATAAGGGATGAAAAGAGGATTAGTTAGCTGCCTATTGAAACGACAAGCAGGAAAAAACTCCCCTGGTTTTGGTAAAGACCTTGAGCCATATCTGAATGTCTCTTCTCGCATAGCTTGTTAGAAAGAATTGCCTGAAGATCAGCTGAATCACTTACCACAGGGAGGTCTAGCAGATTTATTTGGATGTATTTTTCATAAGAAGGGGAACCAGCAGAGCAACAGGTGTGGTTCAGTGCTATGCTATATCCAGTTCTAGGCTGCAAAAGATCTGATAGTATGAATAGGGTCTTTCTGCCCCCCCCCCCCAAATTTGCTATGTTTTTAGCTAAATGCTTTTTTTAAAGGATGTTAATAACATGGGTCTAGTTTATTAGCTTGCTGTGGTTTAAAAAAATGGCTTCTCTAATTTTTTATGTCAGCTGTGTAAAGAAACGTCCAGAGAAGGAAAAGTGTGTGTTGGACTTTTGCACTGCTGATAATGTTACAGCTTTATGGCCAGGTTGTGGAGCGAGCACTACCTCACCCACATTGAGGCAACTCAAAGTCTCTCTGTAGTGATTAGTATTCCTGGAGTGAGCCTGTTTATTTCTTCCACTTGAAGCCACAGAGTGTTCGTAGTGGCCATCACCCCCTCTTCTTCCCTGTCCTGATCCTCCCAAAGCACGAAGCATCAGTGTAAGAGTTCCCGTGGGTGCTTTTTGACGGGCCTTGCTGTTAGGATCTTTTCATCTTGGATTGTCTTTCTTTCTCGCTTCAGGCCATTAGCCTTTGCCTTGCCCCTTTTGACTGCTCTGCATAATTCCTGTTTCTCCATGGCAGATTTATTAATTGAAAGGAAAGCTGCCACCATGGCCCAGCTACCTGAAGGGCTGCTGGTTGGGCCTGCGGAGGGGCAGCAGCTTGCAAAGATAAGCACTGTGTTTCAGACTGCCTTGGTAGCTCTTGCCATCAGCTGTGCTTTGCTGACAGTCAGGGCACCTAGCATCCAATTTAGCTTTTCTAATAGGCAAAAAGGGCTCCACGGCTATCAGGTGAATTCGAAAGCCGTGCTCTGCCCCAGAGAGAGGAGGGCAAAGATGGGAGGTGGGCAACATGGCACCATGCCCAGGAGGCACCTTTCAGGAGCTGGGTGCCTTGTACTTGGGCACCTGCATGGCCCAGCCTGCAGGGCCTCAAATTCTAAATTGTCTTTGCATGTAACAACAAGCATCAGGGACAGATTTCCCTAATTTAGGATTTTCCTTGCGATTGTGAGTTCAAAGCTGGACAATGTCTTCTGATTCTTTTGGTTTTGCACTAAATTTCAAGCTGTACAAATAAAAAACTTCATTGTTTTTGCATGTAAACTTTCCTTTTATTGCTGCTCCAATTTAGAGCCAACAGGTACTTACTCCTCCTTAATACCTCAAATTAAGCTACAAATGCTGTCTCCTCAGATTTTCAGCCTATAATTTGCTTATTTACTCATCAAAGATAAGTGTGGTCGAGGTGTTTGCTTGAAGGGTGAAATAAAGGGACCAGGGCCAGCCTGGAAGACCTTTGGCTGACCAGACAAGGAGGTCCTTAGACTGCCCCAACACCCCTGCACTGATGGGGGCATGAAGGTGCTGCAATTCCTTTTCTCTGCTGAGCCACAAATTTATCCTTCCACAGTGCTCAGGGTGGCTCTGGTAGCTGGAGCTGCTACTCCTTTAGAGCCTCTTTTCTTTCTTTCTTTTCCTTCTCTCATCTTTAACTACTTTAGACATCTCTTTAGTGCTGGGGAAAGCAAAATTCTCTCTTTATCCATCTGGTTTTGTTAAAGGAACAGAAAGAAGAAGAGCTGCTCTTTATTCACAACAAAAGATGTAATAGGAGGAAGTACAAGGCTACTTAACACTGAGTAGGGA